>NC_135813.1:70811313-71111313 GCF_964213995.1 Mustelus asterias | reverse complement strand
AATGAGATCTTCGAGAAGCAGCAAAATAATATGCAAAGCCATGCAACATGCCGGATATAATTCTGGACAATTGTGCACAAGAGCCCTTCTGGACAAGATGCAACTCGGAAATCAACCAGGCCGTTTACAATGATAAATATAGGGCGAGCGAGCCGGCATTGTTCAATTTGCTGGTCTAATGAGACCCATTGACACTTTTCTCTCCTGGGTTTTGAGGTGAAGTAAAAAATCAACTCTGAAGATCTCATTTAAATGATTACACTTTTAAAAGGTTCTCCCGAATAAAATATCTTATGTCCGCATGACCTCTTCCATTGTCAAACTCCGCACGTCATGATGCTCACGCTACAGCAGGCACTGAACTCCTTTCACAAATGGAAAAATCCATAATTCATAAGCAGGAAAAAAAAACAAGAGAAGAAAACCAGAAGACCATACAACATCGGAGCAGAAGTAGGCCACTCAGCCCATCGAGTCTGCTCCACCTTTCAATGAGATCGTGACTGATCTGATGTGATAATCTTCAATACTTATCCCCATAACCCTCGATTCCCTTACTGATTTAAGATCTGTCTCAGCCTTGAACATACTTAACCCAGCCTCTGCGGTGAAGAATTCCACAGATCACAATCCAAAACACTTCACCCCGAGCGTTGATGATAAAGGATAATCTTAGACAGTGAAATTCAAGAACTACAATGATCTCATCATGTTTACATGCTCTGCTCAGTTTTTGCAATAAAAATGACGAAACTGTTCATAAAGAAGAAACTCAAAAGTTTACAAGGATTGCCAAGCCCCCGGGATTGACAATTAATATTGTGGACACTGGTGAGAACAACGCCAGGGAGAAAACTCATAGGGGTAATAAACAAGTGGGTTTTTCAAGCTTCGTTGAACACCTCTGCCAACTTCTTTTGTTAATAAATAAGCAATAAAAGAAATGGTTCTTTGACTATAAGACTATCCCTATGGCGGTGGGGGCCGACACAGGGTCTTTTCACTTCCCAATTGGCACAGGATGGTGGTACACCCTGAAGATTATTGGCTGTCCAACGTCAGAAGCATTGAAAGTTGGAGGCTGGGGGGTTAGGTGGTGAAACACTCCAGTAACACATCCAAGCATTGGCCAATGGTAGGAGACAAATCAATGGAAACACAGGAGGACTAAAACAACAACTTTATCGAAAGTGGTAATTGGAAAATAAACAAGAAGCAACATCTATGCTGGGTACAAGAGGCAAATCTCCTTTAACTAATCAGTACGTTGTCGGGTTGGCTCCAGATGGATACAGTAAGATGGTCTTGTTAGGAAGAGCTCCGTTTCATCGCTGGTCTGAGCTCTGACTGCTGAGGTCATTTCAATCCCTTATTGCTCCGTCTTCTTTATTTGTTTGTAACTCTCAGGGCTACGACTTGTCTAAAATCAAACTTACCCAAAAAAAACCAGCTGCATTAAATGATCATCTCATTCACAAACCAAAATAAAAAAGGGGAAACATGTAATAAGCAGGTTACAATCTCCTATTAAATGTCCTTCATTAACACTATAAAACTATAAGAGTTTCAGGGGTTATAATTTATCAGCCTGTCTGTAACATACACAAAGACTTTACAAACATTTCCGTTCAGCACTTTGCCCCCCAAGGTTAAGTAACTACTTAGTCCAAGGAAAAGGACTTGAAATTACAGGCTTGGATCAATTTCCTCTGTTAAACGTTGTAGTCATTTTTTCTGACAAAACGTAGCTCCTCGACATGCTATGCAGCATTTTATCCTGTCGTGCCAAAACACTTCACCAGAACATTGATGCTAAAGAACACCTTTGGAGTCAGTAAAATTAAAGATCTCTAACGATCTCATTATGTTTACATGTTGTGCTCAGCGTTGCAATAAAAATTACCAACTTCTTAATTTGCGCCACAATCCCTGTAAGGCACACACCTCCCTCTCCCCTTAGAGATTACATCAAGAATGCATAAATAGCACGTTTTACACTTCAACGGATCATTAACCTGCTGCAAATTAACCCCTTTCGAAGGCGAACAAGTCCACTCCAGGGTGGTTGGTATTATTCATTACTAAGAAATTTGCAATTCTGAAGGGCTTCAACAAGTTTACCTTCTTTTGTTGCAGTTGATCTACTTGCAACATATCCGATGATCCAAACATAAAATTGATACATCTGGAAAAAAAATTTAAATGGGCAAAATAAGACATTGCACATTTAGGCACATACTGAATAGCTTTCTATGGAATTAAACCATCTTGTGCCTAATGTGATTTGATTGATTTGCAAATCTTATTTTTGGAAGACCTTTGTGGCCTACTTGTATAGTTCACTGAATTGGTAAACCACAAACCTAGAGTAATGTTCTGGGGTTCCAAGTTCAAATCTCACCATGGTGGATGGCAAGTCATCCTGTGACTGGCAAAAACAAAACAGCTGGAAGACTAAACATTTCAAGCATTGGGTTATATCAACATTGCCAAGAGATTTGCTTCTCTCAAATGTATATCCCCATCATAGAATCCCTAGAAGGAAGCCATTTGGCCCAGTGCGCCTGCACCAACACCGATTCCACCCAGCCCATATCCCCGCAACCCCATGTATTTACCCTGCTTATCCCCCTAACCTACACATATCAAAACACTAATGGGCAATTTAGCACGGCCAGTTCACCTAACCCACACATCTTTGGACTGTGGGAGGAAACAGGAGCACCCGGACGAAACCCACGCAGTCATAGGGAGAACGTGCAGACTCCGCACAGATAGTGACCCAAGGCTGGAATTGAACCCAGGTCCCTAGCGCTGTGAGGCAGCAGTGCTAACCACTGTGCCACCATGCCGCCCCAGAAATTGTGGAGAGAGAAGTTTGAAAATGGTGCATCGAGTTGGTGACCCAACACCCTCCAACCGATCTTACTGCAGGTGGGGGAACAATGGAAGCAGTGGATTGTCATTAGTGCCAATTAACTGGCCTTTTAACTACCAGCAGCAGACAGGCCCTACCTAATGGGCGAAGCCCAGCAGATCCCTGGAGAGACTCTCTTCTAGGCAGCCTGGGGTGGCCAGCCCCCCTCCACAACCACACTCTCCAACATACATGAATCTGCCTTCACATCTACCCTGAGACACTGCCACAGGGCCACAGCTGAGTGTGCAGGCCATTATCTCAAAGTGAGGCCTCCTCCACAATGATGGCTTGGCAGTTTTGGCCATCAATAAATACAATTTTAAGAATTCCTTCAGTATTCATTTTAAGTTTAAAAGTTTATACTATTATTGTGGCTTACATCAACACGGCAATGAACTTACTGTGAAAATCCCCTAATCGCCACACTCCGGCACCATTAGGGGTGTAAACCATCCCACTGGGTGAGCCATCATTAATGGGAAAGCTACAAGCAGCAATCAAATGGGTAAAAATCAACAAATCTGTGGCCTGGATTGTATTTCAGCTGAGGTTTTATAAGCTCCTCATTCTATGAATTGAGGAGAAAAGAAAGTGCTGGAAAATCTCAGCAGGTCTGACAGCATCTGTGGAGAGAGAACAGAGCCAATGTTTGGAGTCTGGGTGACTTCAGTGAGCCCTGTTCTCTCTCTGCAGATGCTGTCAGACCTGCTGAGATTTTCCAGCACATTCTGTTTTTGTCTCAGATTCCAGCATCTGCAGTAATTTGCTTTTATCTTAGGGAAAAAAAACATCTGCCCCGATTCCAGGAAAGCAACTTTCTACACGGAGGGAAATAAATCATGTTGTGGTAACTATTGAGGAATGTCTAGTCCATAGTTGAGAAAATCCTGACACACATTTTCCTAAATCACTCACTTCCTGTTTTTAAGTTTATTTATTGGTGTCACAAGTAGGCTTACATGAAGTTACTGTGAAAATCCCCTAATTGTCACACTCCGGTGTCTGTTCGAGTACACGGAGGGAGAATTTAGCATGGCAAATGCACCTTACCAGCACGCCTTTCAGACTGTGGGAGGAAACCGGAGCACCAGGAGGAAACCCACGCTGACACAGGGAGAATGTGCAAACTCTGCACAGACAGTGACCCAAGCCAAGAATTGAATCCGGGTCCCTGGCGCTGTGAGGCAGTAGCCCTAACCACTGTGCCACATGTTTTTACTTCAGGTTTCCAGCATCTGCAGTATTCTGCTTTTCATATCAACCCACACCCAGTCATCCAAGTATTCCATTTCCCATGTATATTCTGAAACATGGAGTATTTCCCACACCTTGGCAGCCCTCTTACTCAAAATAACCACCATTGGAGAGGAAATCCAACAATGGATCACCTTTCTACAATCACGGCAGAGTGTTTTTAACAAAGACCTCCACAAATCAGCAGTGTTGCCCCCACACTCCTGTACTGTGTATCAGCAACACAAGAGTGCTAGAGAAATTCCATCAGCAATGCCTCTGCTGTATTCTCCAGATTCAATTGGGAAGAGCATTGAACAAAGGCTAGTGTCTTTCTTGAAGCCAGCTCCACAAGCATTCAGGAAAAACTCTTGCAGGGTGAACTTCGATGGACTGGGCACCATGTCCTGATAGCTAAAAGGATCTCCTTCACCAAAATCCTGTTTCCTCAATTCTCACATGGCCAACGTTCCAGGGGAGGGCAAAGACAGAGCAGGAAAGAAAAGGGAGCAAATCCTGCATTCCGGATCTCACTGCCTCATGGGACATCCCACCCCATGTGCCCAAAGATATACAGGTCGAGAATCAAACCGCTCAGTCCCATGGACCTATAGCTGAAACGCGTGACCCTGAGTAATCATCCTTGATTCAAAGGACAGCTGCCAATGATAAGTCCAGCCCACTGGCTGTGTACCGATTGGGGATCCACACTCCTATCACCAGCTCAGCCTCACCATCTTTGGTATACCAATCCTACATTACCAGCACTTGCATTACAAGAGAAAATGAGCGCTGTGGTCAAGGTCTGAAGGCGGCACGGTGGCACAGTGGTTAGCACGGCTGCCTCAGTGCCAGGGACCCGGATTCAATTCCCGGCTTGTGTCACTGCCTGTGTGAAGCTTGCACATTCTCCCCGTGTCTGCGTGGGTTTCCTCCGGGTGCTCCTGTTTCCTCCCACAGTCCAAAGATGTGCGGGTTAGGTTTATTGGCCATGCTAAATTGCCCATTAGTGTCAGGGAGATGAGCAGGGTAAATACATGGGGTTATGGGAGATAGGACCTGGGTGGGATTGTGGTCAGTGCAGACTCGATGGGCCGAATGGCCTCCTTTTGCACTGTAGGATTCTATGATTCCATTGAGGTCAGAGGGATGTAATCTGCTATGCAGGAGGATGAGCACCATTGCAACAGTGTACGAGGTAGAGGACAGAATGTTGCAAAAGGTAGTGGACCGGCGAGTTAAAGATTAAAATGGCCAGAAGCTTATTTGAGTGTACGTACGAGGTAATGTTGGGTAATGTTGGAGTGTTTTTGCCCTTTGTTGGAGGCAGAGTAGAGTGGGAAGAAAAAAATTGCATTGATACATTGCCTTTAACAGCCTTGAGGCTTCCCAAAATACATTACAGCCAATGAAATACAGTTTTATTGGACAAGTCAAAAGCAAGACACAGAATTTATACCCTGGCCTCTGGTTAAGGTACAGCAACAATATCAGGTTGACCAACCGTAAATCATAATGCATTATTCTGCTGCCATGGTGGAGCTGTTTAAACGCAAACCTTTCCTTTCAAGGCAACAGGATCCAAGAATTGGAACTAGACACGTTCAGAGATCAGTTTGGAAATACAGTATTTGTATATGCCAGAGCTGTTTGCAGCAGGCAACAAGTGAGACCAATCAAACTTTACGCAAGCCTAAATTTCAAAGCGGGTTTGTAATATTCTGCAACATATGGTAAGTGACGACAGCAACTGCCCTGCTTTGGATTGAAGTTAAAATGTGTAACAATACCTGGAAAGGAAACATTATTCTTCATGCTAGCAGACAATTTCTGAACCAAAGTCCAATTTGGAATCTTTTACCAAACAATCCTGCTTATTGGCATTAATAAGCTACTTGTAAATTGCTTCATTTGAATTAATAGTACAAAACATTCCTGCCATTTTAGTTAAATTACTGAATGCAAATTATTTATGATTAAAAAATGCCCACACACTTGCAAAGACATCCTGATGGAGGGAAAACAAATAATTAAACTGGTTATATTTATTTCCCTTCATAACAAACAGCCACACTCTATAAACAGAGTAAAGAATCTTTCCCCTACATTACCTGTGATTTATTCTAGAACTGTTTGTTTATATAGCTGCAGTGGAGAAGCAAAATATTACTGTGGTGATTGTCCCTTTAAGGGCAGCACAGCACGAGAGTCACCTGAGAGTGGGTAATTATCCCGGGGGGGGCGGGGGGAGCGCTCTCTCAGGGAGAAGACATTCAGGGAGAAGGAACAGAGACCACTCCACCTGACGAAGGAGCAGCAAGCTCCGAAAGCTTATGGTATTTGCTACCAAATTTCCTAGCACTCATACTGAAATCTGTTGAAAATGGGAACACCTGAAGTTGTTTTGCACTTTACAAATCCTAAACTTTAACATCCAGGCTGATAGTTTGGACTGCATAACTTGAGAATTAATGATTGATGAATGTCATTTGTCGGATATGGAAATAGCTTAAAAGAAATCACAGAGCTAAGATTCTATAGAAAGAAGATTTTTAAAAACCAAATCAGACAATTAGAAAGCAAATGTTAGTAATTAGATAATTGATATCATGAAACAGCTGCAGAATGGGCACACCAGAGGCATGCTGTAGGGTAACGGCTGCCTTGAACAGACCATTTTGCGCTGTATAATCGCACAAACTCATAAATGGGCCTCAAAGATTATTTCCTCAGGTGGATGCATAACTATAAGGTTCGTGGTGGGAGATATAGGAGGGATGTCCGAGGTAGGTTCTTTACTCAGAGTGGTTGGGGTGTGGAATGGACTGCCTGCTGTGATAGTGGAGTCGGACACTTTAGGAACTTTCAAGCGGTTATTGGATAGGCACATGGGGCACACTAGAATGATAGGGAGTGGGATAGCTCGATCTTGGTTTTGGAAAAGGTTCGGCACAACATCGAGGGCCGAAGGGCCTGTACTGTGCTGTACTGTTCTATGTTCTATTTAAGACTGTCATGTTTGGCCCTGCAAAGTCCCAGAATACCTCAGATTACTCTGGGCAACAGGTGAAGCTAGCCACTTCACGCTATTACTATTGCAGTATTCACCACACAGGATGCTGCCGCCAAGCCAAAAGGAATTGAGCCAATCCTATAAATATGGGTCATGTAGTATATGAGTTTCAGCTCCAGTGGGATGCTAGGTATGTAGGCTGTATACCGTAAAGACTGGCAGGTTGGACCGAGCAACATGTCCTTTCCGTTATTCACAATGGGCAAAGTACAGACCATATCCAACCAGCCCGTGTTTGCAAAACTCAAATGGCATCCAACATTCGATGCTCCAAGATAGGACAATATTTGCTAACTCATCCTTGGTATGCTAAGAATTATACTGGCAACTAATTTAAGATAGTCAGTTGGGCATTGGTGCATTTAGCATGTATTGGAAGCTAAATATATTGATACACAGGGCCCTATTCTTTTCAAAGAGAAAATGTACACATTGCCCCTGTTCCAGCTAAACAAAATAAGTGACAGCCATTTGTTGGTTCATTCCTTAGGGTAGAGTTAAGGTGCCTGGTTTAAATTTCAAACAAAGCTTGAGAGTTAACTGTCAGTCTCCGTTAACTAGTGCACTCACCATGACAATGCCAACCAGTCAGCTCTCTCCTCATGTGGAATAAATTATTTCCTTTACATTTAATATTCTTGCGATTGCCCAGATGAGTGCAAGATTAAGAGCCTTGACAAAACAAGACAGTACAGGAATGAGAAAGAATCTGGT
Source organism: Mustelus asterias (assembly GCF_964213995.1). Classification (NCBI taxonomy): domain Eukaryota; kingdom Metazoa; phylum Chordata; class Chondrichthyes; order Carcharhiniformes; family Triakidae; genus Mustelus; species Mustelus asterias. The sequence goes on along the minus strand of NC_135813.1, from coordinate 71,103,373 downwards.
GAACTGGTGCGGCGACAATAATCTCTCCCTCAATACCAACAAAACGAAGGAGATTGTCATCGAATTCAGGAAGCATAGAGGAGAACATGCCCCTGTCTACATCAATGAGGATGAAGTAGAGATGGTCGAGAGCTTCAAGTTTTAGGTGTCCAGATTACCAACCTGTCCTGGTTCCCCCCATGCCGACACTATAGTTAAGAAAGCCCACCAATGCCTCTACTTTCTCAGAAAACTAAGGAAATTTGGCACGTCAGCTATGACTCTCACCAACTTTTACAGATGCACCACAGAAAGCATTCTTTCTGGTTGTATCACAGCTTGGTATGGCCCCTGCTTTGCCCAAGACCGCAAGAAACTACAAAAGGTCGTGAATGTAGCCCAATCCATCACACAAGCCAGCCTCCCATCCATTGACAGATTACACTTCCCGCTGCCTCAGCAAAGCAGCCAGCATAATGAAGGACCCCACGCACCCCGGACATTCTCTCTTCCACCTTCTTCTGTCGGGAAAAAGATACAAAAGTCTGAGGTCACATACCAACCGACTCAAGAACAGCTTCTTCCTTGCTGACATCAGGCTTTTGAATGGACCTACCTTGCATTAAATGAATCTTTCTCTACACCCTAGCTATGACTGTAACATTACATTCTGCACCCCCTCCTTTCCTTCTCTATGAACGGTATGCTTTGGCGGTATAGCATGCAAGAAACAATATGTTTCACTGTATACTAATACATGTGACAATAATAAATCAAATCAAATCAAATCCCCCCAAAAAATCTTTTTCAGCGAGAGCACTTCTGTTTTAGCAGCCCTAAAAATCAACATTTTGTTTTCCCGTTCATGATCTAACTTGTATATGGCTGTAAATCATTAAAACAAATTCCATAATCACCACTTTGATTACTGACATTTAAGACAAGTTGTTTACATAATAGGGTTTTCCGGAGACCGTCATTCCAGACTATGGATCACAGTTTTGTTTCCAGTGAGTTCATGGAGTTTCTTGCAAGCTACAGAATTCACAAACATCTGACATTGCCGACCAACCACAACCAAATGGTGGCATTGAACGATTGATCAGCGGTACAGGTTAGTCTGACAGCTAGCATTGTGGAGGGGAAGATGTTTGAACAATCTGTTTAAATCCTGCTTCACACATATTGATCCTTCTCACTCTCTCTGACCAGAAAGACACTGGTCAAACTTGTGACAGGTTGCAACTTTTGTGTGCACTGACCATTCTTACCACCCTTATCCAGTGAGAATGTCAGAGCAACAGCAGAATGACAAAGCAAGAAGTGATAGAAAGTCATAGAAACCCTACAGTGCAGAAGGAGGCCATTCGGCCCATCGAGTCTGCACCGACCACAATCCCACCCAGGCCCTACCCCCACATATTTACCTGCTAATCCCTCTAACCTACACATCCCAGGACTCTGAGGGGCAATTTTTAACCTGGCCAATCAACCTAACCCGCACATCTTTGGACTGTGGGAGGAAACCGGAGCACCCGGAGGAAACCCACGCAGACACGAGGAGAATGTGCAAACTCCACACAGACAGTGACCCGAGCCGGGAATCGAACCCGGGACCCTGGAGCTGTGAAGCAGCTGTGCTAACCACTGTGCTACCGTGCCGAATAAGGTGAAGCAAAGGCATGATCTGACCAAATGAACAGGTGCAAAGAAGTTATAGTTTGATCTTGGGAGATTGGATTCACCTCAGACAGCCAAATCGCAAAAACATGGTCGCATCATCGCTCCTGCCTGAATAAAAGCAGATCAAATGGTTGCTCAGCACCAATGTTTATCTTTTGGATCACAGTAAGAAGTCTCAAGTACCAGGTTAAAGTCCAACAAGTTTATTTGGAATCGCGAGCTTTTGGAGCACTGCTCCAAATTAGGTGAGTGGTGGAGAGGATGAAGGGGCAATGCTCCAAAAGCTCGTGATTCCAAATAAACCTGTTGGACTTTAATCTGGTGTTGTAAGACTTCTTACTGTGCCCACCCCAGTCCAACGCCAGCATCTCCACATCATTTCTGTTGGATGACAACAGTGTGGAACATGAGATGCCAGATAGCAAGCATACCAGGATATTTTGAGGACAGTAACGGAGGATACATTTTTCCTGAGAAACCAAAATATTATTTGTTATTAGTCACAAGTAGGCTTACATTAACACTGCAATGAAATTACTGTGGAAATCCCCTAGTCGCCACACTCCGGCACCTGTTTGGGTACACTGAGGGAGAATTTAGCATGACCAATGCACCTGGCCAGCACATCTTTTGGATTGTGGGAGGAAACCGGAGCACCTGGAGGAAACCCATGCAGAAACGAGGAGAACATACAGACTCTGCAAAGACGGTGACCCAAGCCGGGAATCGAACCCGGGTCCTGGAGCCAAGGCAGCAGCACTAACCACTGTGCCGCCTACCTGCTTCACTGAGGTGACCGTGCAGAATCACAACCTCAAATTCAGATCGCAGCGCCATGAGCGACCTATAAATCTCAAAGAGCATTTTGCATTCTGAGTGGCTGTTTTATCTAAGAAAGGACTTGATGCCCATTTATTTATTGTTTGGAATGGATTCCTTTAAAATAAGGCCCTTCAGTTTTACGAGGAGGGAATAGTGCGTTCAATTATTTAGTGCTTGATTATGTATGACTGTATCTCTGCTTTGTACTATCAGTCAAACCTGTGGATGTGGTTACAGAGAAAATCTAAAAAAACAAGCCAGAAGCTAATGGAGCAGACAGTTTTAAAAGTTTGTGTTTTGGCAAGCAACCAGCCACAATATCCCCATTTTCCTTTCGTCCTTTTCTACATAAGGGTCAGCGTTCAGATTCTAGTACATTTTAAAGAGTCAGAGTAAGAATTTTTTCCATAAGAACTCAAACAAAATAACTGCACTTGCAACAGTAAAAGTTCTGTAAATTGGAAAGATGTAAAACTAGCCTAGGATGTGGAAATGAACTTGATCAATCTTCTTGGAAGAGAACTAATTTTATACATTATGCAGCCTGTTCGCAGTTTGCTGAAATTACTTTGAAAGTATTGCCTTGATTCTGTTCACTACATGTCAGAGATTGTTGAATCAAAGCTACTTCTGTGAAATTCATAAAAGCATGAACTCCACAATGTGGAATCTGTGTTCAAAATCTGCCATTTGAGGAGGCAAGAAAGGCAAGGTATTATTTGCATCCCAGAACATTCAGCAGAGGTGAAGTATTATTCTTTTCTTGGCTTTTATCCAAGTATGCAGAAGTCCACTATGAGGGACATAGTTCAATGACCTTTCCTAATGATGCGGTGGCTTTCAGCAGAGCTTTAATTTGAATACTAAACTAAAAAGAATGCAGAAATGATTTACGAGGATGCTACTGATGGTTTGAGTTTTGAGGGGCTGGATAGACTGGGACTTTTTTCCCTGGAGCTGAAGCAGCTTAGGGGTGATCGTATAGAGGTCTATAAAGTAATGAGGGGCATAGATGAGGTAGATAGTCGACAGCTTTTCCCAATGGTAGGGGAGTCTAAAACTAGAGGGCAAAGGTTTAAGGTGAGCGGGGAGAGATGCAAAAGGGTCCAGAGGGGAAATTTTTTCACACAGTGAGTGCCTGGAACAAGTTGCCAGAGGTAGCAGTAGAGGAGAGTACAATTTTGTCTTTTAAAATGCATTTAGACAGTTACATGGGTAAGATTGGGATACGGGCCAAACGTGGACAATTGGGACTAGCTTAATGTTAAAAACTAGGCAGCACGGACAAGTTGGACCGAAGGGCCTGTTTCCATGCTGTAAACCTCTATGACTCTATAATAGTTTTAAATGGGCCCCAAATGTATATATGTTGAATCCCAAGACTTATATAAATCTGTATATATTCCTAATGGGGAAATTTCTCAATAAGAAAGTTATTCCACATAGCTTGTTAGTGTCTGGCTTAAGTTTGGAATGTACAAATCTGGAAGTGATTCAGAGCTTTGATTTTTAAATTTCAGCATTGCAACTCAAATTGCTTCTATTTGTTAAATGAATTAAATTTGACTCCTTGTCAAAAAAAGCTCCTTGTAGATTGAGCTTCTTCCTCATTGAACTGAGGCACTGCCTTATATTCAAATGAGACTAAAACTGTGATACAAAATATTTACCTTCGAATGAGAGAACCCACCTGTATAGCGCAGTAGTAGTATTCAATTAGCTGTAGGCTATTTCAATGTTCCGCTTGATGGTTCCATTCCGAAACAATAAAAGTCATCCCTTACCTGTGACTCATTGCCTTATATAGAGCAATGCCTTTTCTTTATTAACAGGTCAATCACCAAACACCAAAGTAGATTTAAAAGCCATTAAAAGCATGATTAAATCCTTCCCAGAACAGGTACGCTAGGTGAAGGGTCCACTCTTGGCTTTCTGATAAGCACATTACCGTTTTCTGTTCTACGGCTCATGTTGTCTTTCTCGCTATTGATTTTTCTCACCTATTGATGTTTATCATTTCTTAGCACAAAACCAAAGATGCTCCGAATTGTTAATGACTTGTCCAGCTCAGCAATCGCACACCATCTGGAAACATAACCCGGGAAGATTAATATCCCAGATTGTTCCTTTAAAATGCTGGACACATGACTTGAACTTCTTTCTCTCAGTTTGTGCACCATGTGAAACATTGATAAGAAACCAAGTCATATTAGAATTTCTGCCATTAAAATGTGCATCTGCGAGGTTGTTGCACACAAACCTATTCAGCTGTAGGCCGCCTGCGGTGCAAAGGTTAACCATTTGTTGGCTGTATTCCTTCTTCATTGATACCTGTAAGGAACCAATCACTTGGGAGTTATAAATGACACCCTAAGACATCTTTCTTGTGTGGACAGTCTTGCACAGGAGGAAATCAAGACTGTGAAATTACACTTTGTCTAGGTTCATTCAACTTGGGTAATGGATTAAGACTGTTCTTACCTTTCATTCCAAAATGAAAAAAAGTTTTTTTGTTTATGGCATCCACATTTACTTTCTGTATGAACAGGATATTTCCAGTATCCTTAATTATGAAGAGATTGATGGAATCTCCAGCTGAAGTTCAACATAGTAATGAGGAGGACATTCATCTCAAGCCTATTCCATCATTCAAATTAGGGTATGGCCATAATCCCATCATCACCTCACTTGGTTTGTAGTCGTCAACACCCTTGCCTCACAAAAAACTTTCATGGCGGGATTTTACAGCCTCGCTCGACCCAAGACCGGAAAATCCTGCCCAAGGTCAATGGACATTCCATTGTCTGTCCCTTGCTCGCTCCGATTCCATGGTGGGTGGGGTGGTAGAATTCCCGCATCAATCTCAATTTTTAAATTTTCAACTGACCAGTTGAAACAACTTTTTGGGGAATTATACTGTGCGCACAGAACTGCTTCCTGATATAACCCCTAAATAGTCTAGCTTTAATTTTAAAAGTATGCCCCTTTCTGTACTCCCCAGAGAAAATGCAGTCTCCATCCAATCTATATAATTCTTTAAAGTCTATACCATCTTAAGTAGACCATCGCTTGGGATACTCAAATGATTACTTGCCTTGTCTATGCAATCTGTCCTTAATCAAATTCTTTTAGTCTGGTTATCGCTCTGCTGAAGCTGCACTTCACCTCTTCCAAGGCTATCATGTCCTCTTTGAGGCAGTGTCCAGAACTGAACATAGATAGCAGAGCTTCAAATAATTAACATACTCCCAATACCTTTGTACTGAAACCTCCATGGATAATAGAATGCTGCCATTCACTCTATTTCTTTTGCTCCTGTCCACGAAACTTTAGGTGATTTCTTCAATTTGACTCCCAAGTCTATCTGCACCTTCACAGTTCCTACCTCCTCACATTAAATACTTCCAATTATCTCAATTTAACTCCATACGCCAGGGTGATAACGACTCACTTAAGCTATTAATGTTACTTCACTATTTTCTGTCACCATCTGCTTCTTTACTATGCCACTTAACATCGTCATCAGTAAACTTAAATATGTAGCTCTCTCTGCTTTCCTCCAAGCCATTTTAGAAATATACTGAAACGGTGACAACTCAGCAGATCCCAGGAGATGGATGGGGAAAGGGAAGTGTTTCACTCACCATCAGCTGAATTATTTCATTTGAGTACATATATTTTATCCCTACTCTGTTCCACCTCATCAATTCAAGTAGAGACATGCTTACTCTTGCAATTTTCTCACATTTAGTTGAGCGTAATCTGCTTCAAAAAGGTCTTCTGTTTGGATAGCTTTGATATTCACAGATAACTAATCTGTTGAACGTCACATGATGTTTGTGTCATTATCTGAACTACCAAAACAGAGTTATTGGACATCTATGCTGCTATCAGCACAATCCAAGTTCCAGAAGAGAACTTAGGACTTTATCCTATGCTACCCCAACTCATGAGGAACCACAAGTAAATGAACAAGTTATCTTCTTCAGTAAGACTCAAGTAAAGACTGAATCAATGCAGGAGTCATTCTTTCAAGTCCATAGGACTCAAAGACTCGATGCAAATACAACCAAGGATTCTCCTATTCATTTTGTACACTTCTCACACCAAACCCGAAAGTTTTTTTTTAAAGAAAATATTTTGCAAAGTGCACAATTAATCTTATAATAATGAAGATATATTTACAATTGGTACAAATTTTGACTGCTGTCAGAATATTTTATTTTAGACTTTTGCCTTAAAGAGTAGAGACACAATTACTCTTCATCCTCTACCTGTGGAACAAATACTTTAATCAGAAATCTAAGTTTTTGTAACAATTGTTAAAAGGTCTTGACAACTAGATACAAAAGAACACATCCTTGAAATTTCTCGACAAATGCTCCAGTAAATTGGGTCAGTAGATTGGGAGTTTTTCAAGGTGGGGATCAAGTTCGATATCTTTGTTCTCAACAGAAGGTCAACCAACCTCAAAATGTTCATTAGAGAAATTCTCCAAGCTGCCATCATTTCCAACACTGGCTTTGACAGCTGAGTTTCTTTGAAGGCCTCTTGCAACTTCTTAGTTTTAATCTGGTGAGATTCTTGATCTGTTATGAGTGTAATTTGCTGTAATGTTTTCCCTGGCGACATTAAGTTCTACTTTTGTCTCTATGGCTTTTACGTTTGTCAACTTTAATATGGGCAGATTTTCTGCATGCGGATGACATTATTGTAGGGTCAATGTTACATTTCCTTCCAATAATTTCTCATTTTGCTGTGCTAAACTTAGGATTCTGGTATTTACTGATAGGAAAAATGCTTGGTCAACTTCCTGCTGGCTGTAGAATCTAGCATTAAATACACTGGATTGAGATAGATGCAGGAAAATTAAAGCAAACATTTGCAGATTATACTGATATATTAACCACCAATCATTCAAATTCTACAAACTGCGTAGCACTAATTAAATTTTAATTTATTTTAAAAAGCACTTAGTTACATTATCCACTGTAGAATACTATTCTCATTGATTTATCAGTTTTCTCCCATTTTCATCATATTTGAGACTTTTTATTCTCTTAATTTCTCTGCCATGAGTCTCTTCATAGAATCATAGAAACCCTACAGTGCAGAAGGAGGCCGTTCGGCCCATCGAGTCTGCACCAACCACAATCCCACCCAGGCCCTACCCGCTAATCCCCCTTTTTTTTTTACCTGCTAATTTACCCGCTAATCCCTCTAACCTACGCATCCCAGGACTCTAAGGGGCAATTTTTAACCTGGCCAATCAACCTAACCCGCGCATCTTTGGACTGTGGGAGGAAAGCGGAGCACCCGGAGGAAACCCTCGCAGACACGAGGAGAATGTGCAAACTCCACACAGACAGTGACCCGAGCCGGGAATCGAACCCGGGACCCTGGAGCTGTGAAGCAGCAGTGCTAACCACTGTGCTACCGTGCCGCCCTAAAAAAAAAATAACTTAATCAACGCGAGCTTATGACCCACACTTACTGGGAATTCTACGCCACTTGTCCCTCTAAGAAGTTGGACCCGGACTCTTAATGAATTATTAATTGAAAGGTAAATATCTACAGGTGAACAGCAAAGATATTTAAGGGGAAGCTAGATGCGTGCATGAAGAAGCAAGAAATAGAAGATTAAACTGATAGGATTACATGGACGAAGAGGGGAACATAAACACTGGCACAGACTGGTTGGATTGAATGGCCTGTTTCTCTGTTGCAAATTTAAGCACTTCCCCCACTTCCAATGAGAAAGATAAACAACTGATATTAAATGTTTTATAAATATACACATATATACAACATAAGTCATGAGCTGAGAGCGTCAGTTGTGAAATTTGCAGAGAATTTGCTTTTTTTCATTTAACTATATCAAAAATTATACTGTCTTTAGCATTTGAACTACCAAAGATACGCATTTGTTTGAACCAACACATCTACATCTACCAACAGAACCTTCAAGAGTCACTATGGACAAATGGTTAATACACTCTTTGATCCCAAGTAGCAGTGTGCCAGGAATTCCTGTGCACCTCTTCTGATCTGCTGCTGTAACCTTGGTAGATAAGCAGAAATCTAGGATACACACAGAAATGTTACGGCAGCCAATTGGGAGATTACCAGATGTGTTATCTCTTAGTACTTCCATTTTGTATACACAGCACTGATGTCAAGAACTAAATAACAAAAGTAAACTGATGGTCTCATTCATCAACACAGCAAAAATAAGTTCTGAAATTAAAGATTTTTGCCTACCTGGTAGCAAAAATTAATTGCACTGGCAAGATCATTTTCATCCTTTGTTACAAGAAACAAGATATGGTCTGCTGCTGCAATAAGTGTATGAATATTTATTTTTGCAGGCTTCAATTTTTTTCCCCTTTCCTTTCAACACAGTTCACGATGGCAATCAGGATAGAAAACTCCAGCTTAATTAGGAGCGAAAAAATATTCTATGATGGCATTCTAGTTTCAGATGCACTTTTCTCATGGGATATATTATTATTCCTGTGTTCACAGCCCAATAGACTTGCTAATGAAAACACCCCTGGATCTGCCAATTCAGGAGTGTGCATCACTAAAAAAATGTTACAGTTCTTCAGCTGTGAAATTTACCCTCTGGCATTTTTCCACCCATGAGTGAAAATCATAGGCCCTGGGGTATATAGAAAACGTAGAATCACATTTTAGTCATTCTACTGAAACATGTGAAACTGCACCAAATGTGTGTAGGGGAGGAATGAATAAAGATAGAGGAAGAAAGGCTGGTGTTGCCATGAACAATATATTTCCCTACGAGTCCTTAAGCCCTGAGTTTACAGGCTCAATTAACCAAGTGATGATTTATTAAAAAAATAATAATTTTCACTCTCTTACAAGCTTTTGAATAGAACCACATAATTGGTTAAAATGAGAGCAATCTATTCATAAAAACGTTCCTCTGCAGAGCACAAGGGTATCAACTACATCCTGGAAAATGAAACCCCTCAGGGCACAAAAGTCAAAAACAATTTTCTTTGTTGTTTCCTGCCACAGCCTTAACTTACAGAACAAGATGAAGTTTCCAATCTTCACAAAATCTCTGCTCGAGTCATGCATTCCTTACTGTGACTTGCTACTAAACTTACTATAAGGAAATGTACCCGGAGATTGTATTTCGATAATTTAATAATTTATTAATCTAAAAAAGTGTGTAAAAGTATAGCTCTCATCCACAAGATATATGAATGACATTAAAATGCCTGCAGGTTTATCAAACTCGCTTTTAGTGTATTTGTTTCAGCAATACAGAATTAAAATGAACTTCACTTATTTTATTTTATATAAAAGAAGCCCACAGCAAAATGCTCAGAAGAAAAAACTTCATATTGGCGTGAAATGTACAGCTTTTACATTTAAAAATGCTCTGAAATATACATACAAGCATGCTAGCAAAACCAGGTTATCAGAAGACAAACTGGTAAGCCATCTCTGAACCTTGAATGTTTTCGACCAGAAGAAAACTAAAATCTTCTGGAAATGGATTCTGTTGTTCAACTGGGGCTTGTATGCTCAAACTTTTTAAAAATCCACAACTAAAATATGCATATCCATGAGAAATATACATACAACTTTCTCACATTGAAGTACATAATATAGGATTTTATCTATTGCCATTTATTTATTTTTTGCACAAAAACCTATAAATATTACTTCACCAGAATCTTTTAACTTAAAACTTAAATAAAATGACAAGAGGTCTGAGTCTGCACCTCCAAAAATATGAAGATGAGTATTTATCTTCATCAGTCAAGTCCTAGATAAAAATGGCCTTGAAATCGAAACAACCCATTTTCATCCACAGTCTGATGAATTCTGGGAGGGAGAATGACAATAAAATGGAAAAATTACAAACTTCTACTTACAATTCTCACCAAGTTAACTTTTTGTACAATTTTACAATCTTGATTTTCCTCTTCAAAAGGCCTTGTGAAATTTTTCTGATTAAGAAAAAATAGTACTGCAATTTGTCAATTTTACACTGTACACAATAGATACAAACTGTTTTTGATATATCTGGTTTATATCTACAATACAAAGGAAGCCACCAAAGGTGACTCAAATGCACAATAAAATATCATTTACAAGCACTAGCTAGTTGATATTCTCCACTATATTTTCCTCGATTTCACAATACTGTGTTTTTTTTAAAGAATGTACAATTTATCATGAAAAATAAATTCTGTGTTGTAGCAATGATGACAAGTATAGTTTCAGAAGCTGTAACATAAAATTTCCAAAAAAGTTACTGATGTGGAAGAGCTTAACAATGTACGCCGCTGATGCACCAATATCCAAGAAAGGTTCGCTGCAGGTTAACGCTCAGACATTTGAAAAAAATTAGACATGGAGTGAATTCAATTCTCTTCGAAATGATACTTGCTCAAATTTTGACATTTTCCCTTACAAGATCTTCAAATCATTGATAAATAGCTGATGATGCATCATGTTCTTGGTCAGGAAAGGGATTAGGTCTGTGTATAACACAACTCCTAGTTTCAAAGTAAATTCATAATGGCATTGTACATTTGAGTAAGCACCACAAAGTGGACGGGTAGACAGGACTGGCGATCTTGTGTGGCAGGGTTACAGTTGAGCCATGATAAGGCATTATACTGTTCCAGTACAAACCTGGAAAAGGAAGAGCCAGTGCGTTAGTATGCATTTTAGCTATTAAAGAGCAAAATCTTTCCGAAGGGTTTAATTAAAAAGAGTAGAGGACGGATACCACCACAGACCTCAAAACATCTGAAGTTCTGTTGGAATCCAGAGGGTGAGGATGAGAGTGCTTGCCAGGAAGAAGCTCATCAGATTGTGCCAGGGAGACATGGTGATGTAGAGAGGCCTACAAAGAGAAAGAATACAGTAATGTTGTAGTCAAATTCAGCACAGCAACAGTAAATACTTACTGAAGCAATGAACACCAATTTTAATTATTTCCAATTCAACTAGATTTTATTCTGTTTTGGGGCACTATTTACGATGGAAGTTTCACATAGTGAAAGGTTCAAGTCATCTTTCAGTTAGTTCTCAATTTATATCATCTCAGTACTTCTTTAGTCTGGCAGAATGCACACATCTGATCTGAAGAATATGGACGGAGAGAATGCTACTACATCTTCAATGTTCCCACTAATAAATGACCAGAAATGGATGAGGTGCCACCCAATGATCACATCCTCATTCAATTTTATATCTGTTGTAGGTAAGTATCACTGCAGAAGCTGGTCAGCAGAGGTGGACAAGAGCAGGGTACATGGGAGTGTATAAATATTTCCATACCAGATCTGCCTGCATTCAAACAGCCACGTCTATTTGAAGATTCCATTCTCCTCTGAGGCAGACACTAAAGATAAAACAGGTACTCCAAATAATGACTAATGGATCTGAATTTGAAGAACCAAAGCTCGCTCACCTTGAGAAACAATGGGCATTGATTTTGGGCATGGGGGCAGGCGGACCAAAACCACTGAGGAAGATTCTCAGCTTTGGCAGTTGAAACAAAATATCCAAGAGCAAGCGGTTGCTGCAGTACATTTGCCACTTCCTCGTGAGCTTCCGTGGAGAGGAGCCTCTCACCCCCTTGACCCTGAAAGCAAATAAATACATAGAAAAATATAACTTCTAGGATAACGTTGATCAGGATATTTTATTTACTGATGAATCATTTTCCTAATGTTTTACCAATTCCTGTACTAATTACTGCACTGGATGGTGTTACACTGTAAGGGGATTGTGGAAAAGAGAAGCAAAAAGGAAATTAATCTCCTATTATTCAGAATCAGTTTGTTCCAAAGATGGAATGAATGATTTTTACAAATGGCAAACATCTACTTGCTCATGAGCAGGTACAGTTCAAAGACATATTTATACAAAACATTGACAAACTGATTTGATTATCACATGTATTGGGATACAGTGAAAAGTATTGTTTTTGTGCGTTATACAGACAAAGCATTCCGTTCACACAGTACATAGGGGAAAAGGAGAGGAGGGTGCAGAATGTAGTGTTACAGTCAAAGCTAAGGTGTAGAGAGAGATCATGTCAATATAAGGTAGGTCCATTTCAAAATATTGGCCCAAATTGTCTGGTCTCCAGATTGTCAGAGACTGGACTATAACTCAAGATCCATGGAAGTTGTGTTGACCTCTGTGGGAATTACCCAGGAAGTTTGAGTTTCTGAAGGGCAATTCCCTTGCTCTCCAGGGCCCTTTGTGAATATTTTTGACTCTGAATTAAGAGTCAGAAGACTTCAAACAGTTCTGATGTACTTAGTTGGGGAGTTACTCAGAAAACGTGAGACAGAAAAATCCTAGTCTAAATCCGGAGTAACTATAGAATTGACCTTCTTGACTCTCCCACCCCCCATAATGTCTTGTCAATTACATTAATGTTTGTTGATATCAAGTCAATTACATTGTTATGGTTAAGAGAAGCAGACGATAGGGATCTTTGAGCACATATAAATAGGGGATAGCTGGGACACTGGGTTGAGTGGGAGGAGCTGAGAGACTGAACAAATCAATAAACTCTCTCAAGAAGTGTGTGTCTTGGTTTCATCTTCACCAGCTCACGTGGATCTGATTAACACCCACAACCCAACCTGACTGAATTTACCACCTTATCCAGCTGCCACTGGAATGGCAAATAAAAGACCAGTTTATTTTTATATATTTAGATCCCAAATGATAACTGCGTAATCAATTACTAAATAATTTGCTGTTGCTTGGAAGTGAAGCAGGTACAGAAATTACTCGTGGATAATCAGAAACCTGAAAATCTCCTGAGTAAATGCATTTTGATATTTTGCTCAAAACTAATGGTCCCTGTTGCAACTGGAATACCACATTTGATATAGAGAATGCAGTATTCCAAACATGATCTCATCTATGATCTATATTCATTAGAATAACTTGTTTTAACGAATCTGATATCCCCATCTCGTGTACTATGTCCAGTTTTGGACACTCAGTAAAGATATACTGGTCTTGCCAGATTAATCAAAATTATATCACAACTTAGTGGGTTAAATTATGTGAATAGATTACATAAAGCTGCCTCGTATTCCTTATAGTTTAGATGCTTGCAGGATGATCTAGTCAAAATGTTAAAAATGATCATGACATTTAATAGGGATTAACTAGTTCTTCTAGTGGTAGAATCCAGAACAAGAGGCCAGAATCTTGACATTAAAACTAGGCCAGTTAGGACTTAGATAAATAAGCATATTTTCACACACAGGTTAGTGGAAATTTGGGCTACTCTAACGCTGCAGGTGCTGGATCAATGGAAAATGTCCGAGGCCGAGCCTGATAAATAGCAAGGCTATCAAGGGATATGGAACAAAAGTGGGTAAGTAGAGTTGAGGTACAGATCAGACATGAACAATACAAATGACAGAACAGACTCTCAAAAGGCTATGTGTTTACTCCAGCTCCTATAATATTCATCGGAAGGACAGTGCATCGTGACAGCTTCACAGTGAAAGACCATCAAATCTTTTTCACCTTTGCTAATGGAGATGGTGTACAGTTTCTCTCTTTCTTGTTCACGTGTACAAAATAATACTTTTCTGAAGAAAGCTCATCTGCTTTTGTTTAACTGATACACTAACCATCTGAATATTAGTCATAATATTTAATATTAAATTTATAATATTTCCAGTTTGATGTCAATACAATGGTGCATTGTTTCTGTGGAAAATGTGAAATATTTTTCTCTGATTCACCAGTTTACAGACCAATTTCTGTCACAATAACTTACAAGGTTAAAACCATGTTCAATGACAGAAGGTGGTCCTTTTATTTTGACACATGATAGCTCCGAAACAAGCGTTGTCTGCAACAGAGCTGCTAGAAAATAGCTAAGCTATTTCTTTCAAAATGCACACATTCAAATGCATATTCCCTTTGTCCTGTATGAATTTTAAGGTATTTTCCGCAGTACTTGATTCATTGAGTAATCCATCTGAAGCCATCGCAGAGAAATGAATTGGACAAAGAAACTCAGTGGGTCAGCAGGGAGTCATCATCCAAGTCGAAGAACTTTTAACAGGTCCAATTCACACTGAACTTCAGCACAGCAAATTTCATATTTCCGAACATGAGACAGCTATGCCTCCGATTACTGCAAATATCATAGAATGGTAAAGTACAGAGATGGAGATGGATACCATTCATCTCATTGGCCCTTTGAAAGAACTATCCAATCAGTTCCACTTCCCTGAAGATATTATTTTAAGTATTTATCCAATTTCCCTTTCGAAAGTTACTATTTCATCTGATTCCACTACACTTTCAAGCAGGACAGTCCAGATCACAACTTGCTGGGCAAAATAAATTCTCATACCCTCTCTGATTCTTTTGTCAATTACTTTAAATCAATGTCTTCCCACGCACAATGACAAAACCATTCATTTTGAATCTCTACTTAACCGTATTTGTTCGGAGAGAACAAGTCCATTCTCGAATAGCTCCACATAACTGATGGTCCACATTCTTATGAATTTCCTCTGAATGCCTTTTAAAGTTGTAATGTTCTTTCTGATGCATACATCCCAGAATCAAACACAAGGCTCCACCTGAGGCCTAATATGTGCCTTACAAAGGCATTTCCTTGTTTTTGTAGTTATCTGTATTAATTTATAATGGTGTGGATTTTTAAACAGCTTACCAACTCACCCTGCCACCTTCAAAGATTTAATAGTAACAGGCTCTGGGAGGACATAGACTGGTAAAATGGATGAATACGTGGCAAATCAAATTTAGCACATAGAAGTATGAAGTGATACATTTTGAAATGTATCATGAGGTGAAATTTAAACTAGTTGGTACAATTTTAAAGGAATTGCAGGAACAGATACCTGGAAGTTTAGGTACATTTCTTCCTCACTGCTTACTTCTATAATTGCTATTATGCTGTTGAACAAATTAGTTTAGTCTAAGCCATTGTTTGGGGGTGCTTATTCTACTACTCTGAAAAACATTTTAAATCTATATCCTTGAGACTTGGACAACATACAGCAGGCACCTCAATGCACTACAGAAGTACGATCAGCTGTACCATTGCAAGATCCTCCAAATCCAGTGATTAAAAAGGGGTCCAAAAGCACTGCCCTCTTACAAGCCAGCAAGTCAAGCAACGTCATTTGTATCCTGAAACCAGACTCCCTAAGTAACAACTCGACTTAGAACTCATTTGCAGCAGGAGACGATTCCCAAGAGGACAGCAAAATGCTTCAGTGATGTCCTCAAACTGTCCCCCCAAGAGGTTAAACATCCCTGTAGACTCACAGGAGTTGCTGGCTTGTGACCAACCAAAATGGAGAAGGTTTATTCAGGAAGGCACTGAGCATATTGAGAGACTTCATTGGGAGCATGTTGAGGTGAAGTCGAGGTGTCGGAGCTACTGCACAAACCTCCAAAAACCTCAATGACTAAACCCTTAAGGCACCATCTGACCTACATTTGGCAGAGTTTGCGGATCACACATTGGACTTATCAGCATCTCAGAACTCGTTGAACTGGAGTGGAAACAAATCATATCCAATCCTGAGGGCCTGCCAAAGAGACCCAAGATATCTTCTGAAAATTGATGAAAATCATGGGGCACTGATACTGTAAAAGAACCACATGTTTGGCCCCAGACATGCTATAAATTAACTAGATATCGGGTATATAGAGGCACATGCTTGTTGAGGGACAAGGGCTTATCCCATAGTTCTACATCTCAGAGAACTACCTGCAGCAAAAATGTGAATGTGAAATAGTATCCTACTCCAGTTTTTCACAAACAGGTCACAGTCCACAGAATCGCTTGACATTGACCAGATAAGCCTTTTTCCCAATTTTTGTTGCCGCTGTCATGAAATCCACTGGTCTGTGGAGATTGGAACATTTAATGGCACAGTGTCTCCCAATGCTGTTAGTGGTTCCTGTCTAGTAACAAGGGTGGGACTTGCTGGAAGTGTTTTGTTAGGTTCCTGCATTGGTTCAAGGGTCAGTGAACAATTCTTCGGGGAGTCAGTTTGCTAGACCAAGTGTGACTGACACGGACAGAATTAGGTCCTGTTAAGTTAGTTAAAAGAAAGGAACAAAAGAAATAAGCTCAGAATTAAAGAGAACAGCAGTTAGCTGACTGACTCCATACTGTACTGTGGGTTGCTGGGGCAAAGGTATACCACTGAAGTAATGGCCACAGCTCTGAAAGTGCGATAGTAAACTAGTGTTGAGTTATTCGGGAATCCAGAGAGGCAGAGTCCTGGAGGGAGAAAATGAAACCCTGCAAGGCGAGCCATTGCTTAAGCCACCCGAGTGGGAACGACGTTTGGATAGAATTCAAAAGCAGGAATTTCAAAGGTGGGGATTGGAAACCCTTGCAAGAAAGACAAAGTTTCAGTGAGATTAGTCTCGCTGTGAGAAAACCAATGTTTGGGTGATTTCTTGAGAAATCTATGGGCTCCATCCTGGTTGCATCTGCCATTTACTCAGTCGTGTGGTGTGTTCAACTATGGTTTGTCTGCTAATTTACATGTACCTGATACTTACCCTGAATGTTAGAGTACAAGATGTACAGTGCAAATTGTTTTATCTTTCTAAACATGTATAGCAAAGTTTGTTTTTGTTTGTCCAAAACCCATGGAATCTTGTGGCTTTATTCCAAAAGCAGGTGTCTTGAATCTTAACCTGTAACTACTTTAAACAAAAAGCTACTGGTTTCTAACCAGACCTCCCACCACATCCCAGAGTTCAGCCAAGAATCGTAAAACTATCACTTTTCAATACTATACCAGTTTACAATGGAGTATATTTGCAACTAATACAAGCAGCCTCATATCTGGACTCTTAAAAGTATTCCAATAAAAGCCAAATATATTTACTGAATTTCATTCTTCAATAATTTAGTTGCCTCGTCTGAAGATCCAGAATATTTGAGACAACTTGTCCTTCTAAATTTAAGCCAGTTCTTACAATCTCTGCTCTTCAGCGCAGCATTGACAGGAATCCTGCAAAATGCTTGCCTATTTCCCTACCACTATTAGATGATTCACTAAATATCCCAATTTCATAAAATTAATACCACTGTCCCGTTACCTGCATCCCTTACATTTATGGAACTTCTAAAATATTAGCCAACACACCACCCATTTCAGGATTCTGAAGAATATCCGGTCTCGCCCAGGTGATTTGCATACATTCAATTCATTGAATTCCTTGAGGGTGACATGCTGACGCAGCGGTTAGCACTGCTGCCTCACAGCGCCAGGACTCGGTTTGAATCCGGCCTTGGGTGACTGTGTGGAGTTTGCGTGCTCTCTGTGTCTACATAGGTTTTCTTCCTCTGAGAGTTTCCTCCGGGTGCTCCAGCTTCCGCCCACAGCCCAAAGATGTGCAGGTTAGGTGGATGAGCTATGCTAAATTGCCCGTTAGTGTTCCACGATGTGTAGGTTAGGTGGATTAACCATGGTAAGTGTGTGGTGTTATGGGGATAGGTTGGGGTTTGGGCTGAGATAGATAGAATGCTCTTTTGGAGATAGGTGCAGACTTGATGGGCGGAATGGTCTCCTTCTGCAACGTAGAAATTCGATGGATTCTAACATGTTTTGCTGATGCCTGCACATGCTCTCGACTTCATTTGCCTTCTCTTTGAGTTCTCCTCTTACTGACAATTCAAAAAAATAATCAATTGCTTTCTTATTCTAATACTCCAGTCATCTATTCATTAGTGTGTAACTCTCGGTCTCAAAGTTCATTATTTGTGGTATTTTTATATTGCAGATTGCCTTCTCAAAACACAATATCATGTTTCACAATGTTTCATTGGTATAACAATCAGGTATGCCAGTTGGTTTATTTTTGATTAAACCACAGTAGATTTGGAAGCAAAATGTAATTCTGTGGTTAAATGCCTTCACCAGTAGAGATTAGGCAAACTACTCAATTTTCTCAGCAGTTTAATTTATTTGAAAGCAATGCCGAAAATAGCCTTTCAATTCAATTAACTGGTTTATTTGTTTAACTCTGACTAATTGAAAGCTAGGCAAATAAACTGAACAAAGCATTAGTCATTTTGTGAATGATTATCTGTAAATAAACTAATTGTTTTTATTTGGTATCTCTCCGGGATAAAAGTGCTTGGTGTGAGAAATATTAATTATCTTAGGTGTTAGTAGAAACTACCTACAGTAATCAGGTTACTTGCAGAACGAGACCACCCTATTCCTTTACTTTGAGTAAAAGATCATACTCGGTTCACAGAATTTAACTGATGAGAGAAACTGACTTTGTATTGGCATGAGAAAAAGGTACATGGAAAAGTATGACTCACAACTGAGACATTTGCTCTGTTCTCCAGGGTCCGCAGAGGTTCTCAAACTGCCAACATTGACTGTCAACACTCCGATCAGCAATTCTTTGGCAGTAAAACCTAGCTTTTAGCTCATTTTTGGGATATTAACAAGGGTCTGGTTCCCAAGGCCAAAAATAAATCAGCCATTGATACCACAGCCACCAAGTATATCCCAGGACACTTCACAAGAAGTTATCTTGATCATTAATTCATGAAAACCATTCTACAGGAACATGTTCCATACTTTCAAAGACAGTTCCTTTTGTTGTTGGGAGCTAGGCTGACCTCAACTGTAATCCTGCAAAATATTACACCTCCCTCCCAACCCATTCACCCATTCCACAACTACATATTGGCGAACATTGTACTGCGAACATGATCTCGTTTAATCGAAAGCCAAGCAGAACGGTACCATGCTCATTTATAATACAAAACCTACATGCCCTTCCAGAAAAGGTTGAGGTTCTTTTCTTTTTCAGCTGCACACTGGCCTGTTGTGCATTTTCTGCTGATCCAATCTTACTGTTTTAGACCTATAAAGTGGTTTATATATTAATAAAACCACTAGACTAGATTATAATTTGTTTCAATATCAGCATGCAAGCTGGTATTTCTTGAAATTGGCATGCCCGGGTTCCTCCACAAAAATGTAGTCTGGGCAGCAGCAGTGGAATTATTTCCAATCCATTGTGGTTTTTTAAAAAACGAGATCTCCCTGTTACTTTACTTCATTTGTTGTTTTGATTAACTTTTGCAGTTACTTGATTATGCCACTTGGTGGAGCACCACACAATTGTTCCACTTCAGAGAACAAAATAAACAATACGAATCTTTCAAATCTCGTCAGAGTATTAAGGCGTGATGCTTTTGGGAGTACGTTTGGGCTCTTACATGGACGACACGAATTTAAGTTGTCTTGAGGAGACAACCGGAAAAGTTGCGTTATGGATGTTATTTTATGCGCGGCAGCACAGTGGTTAGCACTGCTGTCTCTCAGCACCAGAGATCCAGGTTTGATTCCAGCCTTGGGTGACTGTGTGGAGTTTGCACATTCTCCCAGTGTCTCCACGGGTTTACTCCAGGTGTTCTGGTTTCCTCCCACAGTCCAAAGACATGCAGGTTAGGTGGATTGGCAATGTTCAATGCGCAGGGTTACAGGGTTAGGGTAGGGGTGGGGGTGTTGACCTCGGTAGAATGCTCTTTTGGAGGGTCGGTGCAGACTCAATGAGCCAAATGGCTTCCTTCTGCATGTAGGGATTCTATTATTCAGAAACAAACGCCGTAAAATTAAAACAAATTTGGATCTATCAATTACAGCTTTAATATCCTTTTATTTAAAGGAGGAAAACGGTATTTGGAATATTTTTTAATGGAACATGCTCTGCAAAATCCATAAAGTAATTCAACAAAACTTATTCTAAGGGTGATTTGGAGAGAGGTCTTTTATCACATACCTCTTTTGCCGCTCCAGCTTTTCATCTGTCCCTATCCTTATCTACATTTTGTTTAATCTGTTAAAATTTAAAATCATGTCACACTACTTAATCTGAAACTTTAAAGCTATGGATAAAAGGAACCAAAAAATCAGGGACAAAAAAACCAAAATAAAATCAGACTATTTTACTATGTGCGGTACTGTGAGCATTTAAATGATGTGCAGCATATATTATTTGGGGTTCGTCCATTGCTTGAGGGGGTAGTGTTCTGTAATTCCAAGGCATGTGTTTCATTGGGTGGTACATGATTAACAAGTCTGATTTGCCATTTGCACACTGTGCAGGGGAGTTAGTATGTACTGTACTGAAATACTTGATTTATGCCCTTAAATGTAGTACGATCAAAACACAATTGACAAAGTTAGTCTAAAACAAAAATCAAGCACTTCAGATGTATTCATCGGCCATCATTCAAACTCCTTTGGACTAATCATTTTAACATTGCAAGACAATATGATTTAGGAATGCCAAACGAAGTTTGGAAAGTAGGACATGCTTTAAATTTGCTTCCAAAATCCAAATAGTTGAGTAGTTACCAAACCGTTCATAAGCTAAGAAATATGACCCTTACATATTATAGTGGACTCTTGGATATACAAAACATTGACAATCTTGAGCGCCACAGACAGCATATGAAATCTTTTAAGAACCCTGAAGTATGTATTCATTATTTATTACTTTCCACATTTAATTACCAATATTCAAGAGCAGAAAGATTCCCAAATCTATCCATTAAGCTGACTTGAAAGGAGGGAGGCTGAATTTCTTTACTTAAGAGTTACAAGAAACAAGAGGTAGCTTTTCTCCCTCAAATCTTACTTATGGTTTGATATTACCACCTTACCCTGCCAGCTTCACTGCTGTGCTGAAAATGAGAGCCTGCACCTGTGCCAGGTGAACCAGGAGACAGTACAGGAGAAGAGGTGGGAGATGGGTGGAGATTACCAGTTATCAGAATCCGAATATCATTGTCAAAGTCTTCAGCAAATATATCCTCTTCCAGAATTCCTATGCCATCTGTTTGAGTAAAAATAAAACATTGAAGCAAAACTCAAATGCATAAAATATGATACGAGAGCACTATCTTTAAACAAAACGATGGATTAATATTGCGTGCTTAACTTCTGTCGAGGCATTGTTTCAGATAATACCTTAAGCGATCCTTGCTCTAACCATTCTACTCAACTTCCCAGGCCTACGTTAATGTGGCATGGAAATAGTTCTCTCTGTGTGCAGTCTCTGGACAGCATCTTCTCAGTGGGATGCATGTAAATTCAGGAAGTTGCTGCGCAATAATAGGCATGAATTGACATCCTGCTGCATTGATCCCCAAATTTCATTACAACTACAGGACTAAAAAATATTCCTGGCACTGAACAACCAGAGATTTAAGCACAGAAGGAGACCATGCTGCCCATTGTGCCTTTTGTTGGCTATTTGAGACAGCAATCACAGGTAGCCCCTGGTTTTTGTCCTCTTTCTCAGTTCCCTGTAAGTGGAATCAGCTTCAGCCACATTTTCGAGTAGAACATTCCAGATTCTAACAACTCGCTGAGTTAAAAAGAAATGCTTCCTCATCTTCTCTTTGGACCTGTTGCCAATGATATTAAATCGACGGCCTTTGGTTATTGGCACATTCACTAAATTGAATACTTATTTCTCTATCTACATTATTGAAACCTCCCCATCACCTTGAAAACACCCATCAGGTCACCTTGTGTTCCAAGGAGAACACAGTCCTAAAGAGTTATTGTCATAGAGGTTTACAGCATGGAAACAGGCAACTTCGGCCCAACTTGTCCATGCCACCTTTTTTTTTTAAAAACCACTAAGCTAGTCCCAATTGCCCACGTTTGGCCCATATCCCTCTATACCCATCTTACCCATGTAACTGTCTAAATGCTTCTTAAAAGACAATATTGTATCTTTATCTCTATGATCTGACATATTTGTACCTGAAAAACTGAGTAAACTGCCATGTCCTGATGGATTGGCAATATTATTTTCAGATGATTCTCTTTTTACAAATTCACAGAATCACAGAATACTAGAGTGCAGAAGAGGCCCTTTGGCCCATCGAGTCTGCACCGATATATGAAATGCCCTGACCTGTCCATCTAATCCCACTTGCCAGCACTTGGCCCATAGCCTGAATCTTATGGCATGCCAAGTACTTATCCAGGTACTTTTTAAAGGATGTGAGGCATCCCACCTCCACCACCCTCCCAAGCCTATCCAGCATCTCTTCATAACTGAAATGTTCCATCCCAGGCAGCATTCTGGAAAATCTCCTCTGCACCCCCCCCAGAGCGTTCACGTCCTTCCTATAATGTGGCGACCAGAACTGCACACAGTACTCTAGCTGTGGCCCCACCAAAGTTCAATACAACTCCATCGTGACCTCTCCGCTTTTGTAATCTATACCCCGATTGATAAAGGGAAGTGTGCCATGTGCCTTTTTCACCATCCTATTAACCTGCCTTTCCACCTTCAGAGATCAATGGACAAAGACGCCACGGTCCCTTTGTTCTTCAGAACTTCCCTGTGTCAGGCCTTTCATAGTATACTTCCTTGTCAAATCACAACACACTTTTCAGGGTTAAATTCCATCTGTCACTTACCCACCCATTTGACCATCTCATTTACATCTTCCTGTAACCCAAGACACTCAACTTCACTATTAACCACCTGGCCAATCTCTCTCTCCTCCTTCGCCCCCCCCCCCCACCACCACCACCACCACCACCACCACCACCACCACCCCAACTATGTCATTTATATAAATGATGAACAGTAGGGGGCTCAGCACGGATCTCTGTGGTATCCAGTCTCTCTTCATAACTGAGGTTCCTGGCAATATCCTGGTTAAGCCTCCCCTGATCCCTATCTAAAGCCTTTGCATCTTCCCTGAGGTGCGATGCCCTGAGTTGTTCATAGTCCTCCAGCTGTGGTCTAACCAGTGATTTATAAAATTCTAACATGACCTCTGTTCTTTCATGTCCTATGCCTATTTATAAAAGCTGCAATGAAAGAGCTGGACATTGTTGCGATCTCTGAGGGAAGTGACTCTACCGACAATAGGCAGAAAAATCAATTCCCACCAACCGACAGAAGTGTTTTTGTGCAACATCAGTTTTCTTCAGCTTTCACAATAATCAAATATTTTTCTTCTACCCAGCTTCTGTACCAAAACGCAGTTAATTAGGATATTACACGATCCGCAGCTTTAAAAACTTCAATTACAGCCATTAAATATTGTACTCACCTTGGTTACCAAGAGCTTCCAGAGCTTCAGTATTGGCAACAACTGTAGCAGCAGATGTTGGAAAAACCAGAATGTGTGTACAGGATGCATCTTGTGGGGTGTTCAGCTGCGATGTTTGCAAGTTGAGAGCTGTGCCACGTCCAAACACAGAACCCATTGTGACAGCATCTTGAAGAACCACAATACAAATAATCGTCAATTGGAGTTTAACTCAATGAGATTCCAATTGTGCAATTACTTTGAAACTACCATGCAGTGCATGCACATTCCTGTAAATATTCAAAATATCTCACCAGGCATGACAACAAATGAACCTTGTGGTTCCAGGGCAACCAAGCAGGCACTGAGAATAGTGGGAGAGTCTGCTGCAGATATACCACACATTGTGCAAGTCTCCTTCAATTGTTTACTGGTAGATTGTAGTGAGCGTCGCCCAATAAGGATACTCCAATCTGTGGAAAGATTAATTACGTTTTTGTATAAAAAGAGAGATCATTTATTTGCCAAAATGGCCTACATACCAGTCAACTATTTTTGTACTCTAAAATAATGCATAAATATGCTGCTGCCTCCAGGATACATGCATTGGATTAGCAAAGGGCACATTCCTCAACTTTGCACTAAAATGAATGGTTGATAAATGTAACATATGTATCTCTAATTTCCCAATATGTACTCATGGACAGTGGTAACGTTTGCACCAGAAACTCCCATTTGAAAAAAATCAGCACGAATGTGCACACTTTTACTAAAGCCACCTTCTGTTTTACAAGTCATGCTGCTTTTGGGCAACATGGTGGCACAGTGGTTAGCACTGCTGCCTCACAGTACCAGGGACCCAGTTCAATTCTGGCCTTGGGTGATTGTCTGTGTGGAGTTTGCATGCTTTGTGTGTCTGTGTAAGTTACCTCCAAGTGCTCCAGTTTCCTCCCACAGTCCAAAGATGCACGGGTTAGGTGGATTGGCCATGGTAAATGCAAGGGGTTATGGGGATAGGGTGGAGGGGAGGGTTTGCGAGGGATGCTCGTTCTGAGAATCCATGCAGACTCGATAGCTCGGGTGGCCTCTTTCTGCACTGTAGGGATTCTATGGATTTTTGGTATACTTAAAATGCAACGAAACACCTAACTTATAGATGCTTCACTGCTAATCTAGCCAACAAACACAGCTTTTTCAAAATGTTACACAACCAAGTTGATCTTTAATAAAACAGCTTGCTTTAAAGAAAATTGCTGTTCACAGAATGTTACTGTAATGGTGAACTATAAGAATATATTACTTTCCAAAGTATTGTGTTAAACTGTATAAAGAAAACAGAAATATACATTTTTTTTTTAAGAAACTGAATGGATTAATTCAAAATAAACAAATTGTCCACTGTTGCGCTTCATTCAAGTTTGTCACATAATTGCACTTCAAGAAATAAGGACTACAATTCTGAAATTCTTCTCTGAAATTTTATAGTATGAGTATTCATGCCAGTTTGAATTCAGAGTTGCCAACCTTTGAGTTCTCCATGACCTACTCTTCCAAGTCTTCCCATTACAATTCTCCATGGCAGTGATGTCATCTGCATAATTCCAACACACCATTCCCATAGTTTCTGCAAGCCGATTTTACGGGCAGGCACTTTACTTCTCCTTGATCTGAAAAACATCATGTTGTAATAGTTCAACACTTCGAATTAACAGCTTGTAATTCCTGGCTAAGCAAAGCTGTGCCCTGCATCCTGTGGCATGCACAAACTGAGGGGACATTACAACATGTCATTGCATAGACTTGTTCCAAATTTCAAACAATTAAAATTCGGAGTGAATGCATCACAGTTGCTTCTAAAAAGACAAATTCACACTATTCAGTCTTTGCGTAAATGGAACCAAGCATACAATTGTATTTGCAGAGACCACAAATCCCTAGTCTTTGTCATTTCCTCACCAACTGCCAATAACCAAAATATGGGTTAAAAAAAAACAACTCCACACAATACATAACCTTCAATTTTCACTTGTCAAGAGCAACATTTAAGTGGATTGTCAAACTTGTGAACAGGCCTATAATTTTCAGACTCTATGTACCTACGTGATCTACTGAGTAACTAAGCCATTTATTTTCATGCTGGATCATACAATGCCAAACATACAGGATACTCAGATTTTTCAAGGTTAGTACGCTGACTGGTTTCTTCAGATGTAGTGAGCTACATCAGCACATCTGAAGATGGCAGAATGCTTATCAGTGTCATCTGGAGGAAAGAAATTGATGCACAATTTCCAGCTGCAGCAGCACTGCATTTAGACACGTAAACAGAATATTCAATGCACTAGGATTTTTGAGTCGTGCTCAGTTAATATTAGGTTTAAGTTTCTCTTTTAGTCTGAAAAGAAATGTTCGAATAGGTTCTTTTAAAGATAAAAATCCAGAGAAATAACACACTAGTAAAGTGATTAAATTGGAATTTTATCTTCAACTCAAAACAACCAAAACATTATCCTGCAGACATTTTGGGTTTAATTTTTGACGTTAATTTGAAGTGATCGCTTGTTATTTTGGGAAAGCACCTTAAAGAAAAAAGTCTGGTTAATGGACATGTTAATGTCTAGGTTACTTTTGACCTAAAGTAAATTGAAATACCTAATGCAAAGTCAATTTGAACTAAAATTGTTACCTGTTTGGGACATCAATATTCAGAATGCATGTCTCCAGTAACTCCCCATGAAGGTCCGTACAGGATGCCAGTAGCCATCTCTGATCATGCGATAAACAATAACCAACAAAGAGCACATTGTACTTCTGGCTTGCCTCTCCAAATGTTTCACCTAGCTCTGTTTGTTTGTCCTTAATTGGTGCCAAGATATAGGGAGGTGAATACACTTGGATAGGATGGGGACGCTGGAATTAAAAAAAAGACTTTCAATTTGACAGTGCGTACCAAGAAAAGAATGTCTTCCCATATTTTTCTTAAAGAATAACTTTAGGCAGGAGATCTGAAGACAGCTGGATTCTTCACTTTAAGGGAGGAATGAGTACAGATCAGCTTCTCGTGGTCAGTTTAAGCAACAACAGAAGAGAACATGAAGTGGGCTGGTTAACCATTCTGTCAGTACAGATTAAGCTACATGGAGCAGAAATCAAATCATTGATCACAGAATTGTCACAGACTAAACAAGGTTCCACAGCACCGTAACATAAAAAAATCTTTCAGGAGAGGGTGGCAATGAGAATTAAAAAGCATTATATATCAGCTTACATTGTTAAGTATGAAGCTGAAGCGAACAGAACACTTAAGAACTAGAGATTAAAGTGCATACAAATTATTTATCTTCTGGTTCGGGGTGTCCAAACACAAACAGGCCATAAGATATGGCATGTAAAAGGAAAGTGTAATTCCATAGCAAGTTGTCAGAAGGTTATGATAATTAATATCCTTAAGACTAGTATTACGCTAGACTTTTCACACAAAGAATTTTACTTAAAATGCATATAATGGACAGCAAGACTACTTACGTGCAATAATTAGTGCAAGAACAGTAAATATCGATAGAAGTTACAAACTAATACGCACCTCAGAATGCTTAAGGGTCATATCTATTGTGGAAGCGGGACCAAAGCCAGTTAGTGATTTAATGTGGATCTGTGTGGGAAGCGGCCGTCTGCATTGAGTGTAAACTGAGAATGCCAGTGATTTTAAGTGCTGGATATAGAAAGTGTGATCATCTTTCACTGGCTGTAGTAGATACTGGCAAGGCACAATCTGAAACAAAACAAAAGTTTCACGCTTCTATGCATCACATCGGGAGGCAACAGCTTTAATGCAACACCTTAAATGTAGGTCGATGTCAAATTTCTGGAAGCATGCTCATTTACAATGCAAATAAATCCTCTGTTGATAGGTAGCCATTTCAATGTTTTGCATTAGTGCAAAATGGTTTTAGAATAAAATGAATATTTAAGTGCTATGGACCACTTAGAGAATTTTAAGAATTAATTGCACAATATGTAAAAAGAAAAACTCATTTCAAATCACCTGGACAGTGAATGCATTCCTCATATGCTCTGGCAGATTATCCAGCATCTCCATGTAGCACCGTAACAGGCCCAGCAGCCATCCACTAGTAAAAGACGACTCTTCTTCAGAGGAATATGTAAAAGGGTCGACAAGATAGATGACGACAGCTGGTGGATATGCATTGCTGTCGGCTGACTCAGCTTCAGTTGGAATTCCTATCCGTTCCCTTTCTGTAGTACTGTAATAAAATAAATGGATGTGAAATGAAAATTAAACATTCGCCAATTAATTTATGACCACACATATTCCAACGTTTTGTTCCATCTTAAGTGGAAAAACACACTTAAAAAGTCAAGCTTCTGCTATTAGCACTACCTAACCTGTTCTCCCCATGTGCAGCCTGCAGCCATCGCCTCCACCACCTCCACCCGCCCCCCCCCCCAACACACAGTGGGGGAAAAAGCAGATACAGTTTTACAACTTTCTCTTTGATTGATTGCTCCTGCCTATTCTTGTCCTGTCCTCATCCTTCTCCATTTCCCCAGTTGCCAAGGTCTCAGTCATGTTCCACTGGATTTCAGGATGTGGAAGTTGATACAATTCTCAACTGAAGGATGAACGGAGGCTCTCAAGGGCCAATTATGCACTTTACAATCAATTTGCTACATTGCAGTTTTATTTAAAAATGTATCTGATGGATTAATAATCAACCTCTGCCAGTTTTTTGGTGGCCTACAATTTCTATGTGCAGTACATTTAAACTTTACATTCCATCTCTACACCAAGAACTGTGTCAGCTATGGTAGTTCAAATGCTTCACACTTCAGCAGCCACACAAGTCCTGAGGCTGCTTGTTAACAAATCCCATAATGTAAACGTAATTCTGCAAGGTCTTAACTGGAATATAATGTACATTAAAAAATCTCTAAACAAATGCAATAATTATCAATGTCTTCTTCATATCACACTTACCTCTCTTGTACTTCTTGCTGTTGTACAGAATTCTGAGCATCTGAATCTCCACTTCCACTAGCTGTATTCCCTGGAGGTCTCTCTGTACTGGTGCCTGAGCCACCACTCTGAGCAGCTCCAACTGTCCCACCAAATCCTGACGAGGATGAGGTTGTCCCTGTCTGATGCAGAACTGGGGTAGTGGTTGTGGTGGTAGTGGAGGTAGTCGAAGTGGAGCAGGTACCTGTTGACCCACTTCCTACACCAGAGCTGCCAGTTGTTGCAGTGCTACTGCCAGTGCTGGTTGTGGAAGTAGCTGTAGTGCCAGTTGTCACTGGCGCAGAAGTAACCCCAGTTCCCGATGGTGGCCCACTGCTTCCAGTTGCTGCCTGCCCCTGGGTAACAGAAGATGAAATTGGCTGGTGCTTGGGTGGAATCAGCAGGCTGTTGTCCAGCTGAAGTGTAGCCAGGTATGGTGCTAAATTTTATGGGATACAAGATTTACAGAATTAGTGAATTTGATGAACTGTTTTTCAGCAATTAATTCCTCTTGTACAATCAAACAAATGCACATAAACTGTGCTGTTTAACATAAGTGATTTTTAAAAACTTTTAAAATCAATTAATCAATCTCAACCTCACAATTTAAACTCCTACAACTAAGATGCAAATTAAATTAATGCATTGCAAGACTGCTGAAGTTGGCATTCTTTAACGAGAACCGGTTGCTCATTCTTTTCAGAAAGTATGAACATTAATTATTTTTACTTACCCAAGTGATGGCGACAGACTTGAGCATAGAGTTTTAACTTGGCAAGATTGTCATTCTCATCACTAACCCAGGCTTGAGAGAACCACTCATCCACAGATTCATCTGCCAGCTTTTTTGCTGAACTCTTCCCAACCCGCATAATTCCATCTCTCAATACTTTGCAGATAGGTCGATGCTCACCAAGTCTGCATGTCTGTTAAAACAAAAAAAATGTACTACTCAATCTGCAAATGCTGAGAATACTGTTGATTAAATGGGAAAGAAGGTCATTATAAACAATCTGCCGGGCATCCCCATTTTTCGGAACTTCCAAGTTTACTTAAAATCCTTCAAATGCTAACCACACGTTCAAAGTAATATTAACAAGCTCATAAAAGATGAACATTCAAATGACTTTCCATTTGTAATTTGATATATATAGTGCTGCATTTTGCACACTCCAGCTGGCATGTTTTCTGCGGGGGTGGGGGCACACACAAAACCCACCACTTTCCCACCCACCCGAGCTCTCATAATACAGGTGGTGGCGGGCGGTGAAATCGGCAGCTGGCCCCGGCACAATTGAATAGGTTATCCAGGGTCAATTAGACTTGTTACTAAGTCAATCAACCCTGAGATGGTGCCCACGTCATAAAACAGTTGGCGTGGGCAGGGCAATTTTAAAGGGAAATTCTTAAGGTAGGAAGTGGTGAGCAGAATTCTAGCTTTGAGGCCTGCTCTTTACATATTGGGGGCTGTTCCCTCCCCATTGAAATAGAACCTTAATTTTCTTCCTGTCAGCTGTAATGAACCCTCCCACCTCATTCTCCCCCCCCAACCTCATTCCTCCTCCCCCCCCAACCTCATTCCTCCTCCCCCCCCCACCTCATTCCTCCTCCCCCCCCACCTCATTCCTCCTCCCCCCCCCACCTCATTCCTCCTCCCCCCCCCACCTCATTCCTCCTCCCCCCCCCACCTCATTCCTCCTCCCCCCCCCACCTCATTCCTCCTCCCCCCCCCACCTCATTCCTCCTCCCCCCCCCACCTCATTCCTCCTCCCCCCCCCACCTCATTCCTCCTCCCCCCCCCACCCCAACCTCATTCCTCTCTCCCCCCCCCCCCGGCCCAGGGCCCCAGACATTGCCGTTTCCGGGAATCCATTGGGTTGCCTTCCGCTTTCTTGTTACAGTTCCAGCAATGCCTACTAATGTGCTCTTGGCTCTGCCAGGACTGATGAAGCTGCTGGTCAGTTAGATTGGCCAGCATCTCCTAAGGGTGAGGATTCCTTCCCAGTGAGGGGCAGAAGTTTCACGCTGTTCCTGTTTAGTCCACCTGCAGTGCAAACTCCACACAGTCACCTGTGGCTAGAATCAAACCTGAGTGTCTGGCGCTGTGAGGCAACAGTGCTAACCACTGTGCAGCCCTTCCTGTGGTACCTGGTACAGGAAGTGGGTCAACAGGTACCTGCTCCAGTTCGACTACCTCCACTTCCACCACAACCACTGCAGGAGCTCTGGCTGGCGTGGAGGGGGTCCACACTGCAACCACCGCTCCCCGGCCCAATATCCTGCCCATAATCTATTCCTGTTGACTCACATTGGTTTTTCATATTTGAAAAGTTATCCAACTTACCAGTGTAAACTAAACTTTGAATTTACAGTCTGGACCCCCCATTCCAACATAGTTAAAGTTTCAGACCAAAGGTTCCCAGTTACTCAGTTTTATTTCCAAAACACATTAGACTATTTCCAATGAAATGCGCCAAATAAAAGTTCCTGAAAGTCTACAATAACTAATTGTCTCTATGTATTGCCAATAACTTTCATATTTTTGTAGCAATGATGTGGAATATCTACATTTAAGAATAATTGACTTGTAAGGATTACATTTTTTGCAATTTTCTTGAAACTTTGTTGCAGCAACATTATTATAGTCATACACATTTCCTTTGTCTTGTTAAGCATTTATTCTGACCTCATATACAGCACTAAGATCCCTGAAGAAATTTTTGGCTCCAGTGAGCAAGGCCTCATTTTCTGGACAGACCACAATGTAGGCTACGTCACGCTGAGAACCATATGGTTCAAGAAGCAGCTTCTCCCAAAAGGGCAGTGCAAAAGGGGAGATCATCAGGAAGTCTTTATCATAGCCCAGAAGCAGTGTGGGAATAGGAAGTGGTTCTGGTGATTCTTCTGAACCTAAATAAAAAGAGAGAAGATGGAACATTAAGCTTCGAGGTAATACCATGACTGTGCAAACACCATTTTCATGCTACCAGCCATCACTCATGTATAATAGCATCATTTCATGCATCAAGTCCAATGTTACACTGAATAACAGAACACATGATATTGAACCATAGAACATTAGAGCACAGAAACAAGCCTTTTGGCCCTTCTTGGCTGTGCCGAACCATTTTTCTGCCTAGTCCCACTGACCTGCACCTGGACCATATCCCTCCACCTGGACCATATCCCTCCACACCCCTCTCATCCATGTACCTGTCCAAGTTTTTCTTAAATGTTAAAAGTGAGCCCACATTCACCACTTCATCTGGCAGCTCATACCACACTCCCACCACTCTCTGTGTGAAGAAGCCCTTCCTAATATTCCCTTTAAACTTTTCCCCCTTCATCCTTAACCCATGTCCTCTAGTTTTTTTCTCCCCTTGCCTCAGTGGAAAAAGCCTGCTTGCATTCACTCTATATCCATCATATAGAAACAGGCCATTCGGTTCAACTAGCCTGTGCTGGTATGCGCCATGAGCCTCCTCGCATTTTTTCTACCTCATCTCAGCCTTTCACATATCTTTTTACTCCCTTTCTTCACGCATGTGTTGTGATGACTTTGAAAACCTCCAAGCTATTTGGCTCAACAACTTCCTCAGAACCACAGAATCCAAAAACAGTACAGAATGAGGCCATTTGGCCTTTTGAGTCTGCACAACTCTCAGAAAGAGCATCTCACCCAAGCCCTCTCCTCCGATCCATCCTCGTAACCCTACGCATTTAGCATGGCCAATCTGCATGTCTTTGGACTGTGGGAGGAAACCATAGCACCCGTGCAAACTCCACATGGGTAGTCACCCATGGGTAGAATCAAACCTGAGTGTCTGGCGCTATGAGGCAACAGTGCCACTGTGCAGCCCTTCCGGTGGTAGCAAGTTCTATATTCCAACCACTGAGTAATGAAATTTCTCTTTTGAGCTTTCTCCGCCATTCATTTTGATCGTGGCTGATCACCAAATTCAATGTACATACATGTATAGCATCCAGATCTGGGGTTTTGAAATTTTTCATATTTGACAAATATTTTCTCCTTTCCTCCAAAGCTTATCCTCCAATGTATTATTTATTTTGTTATCCATGAGGTGAAGGTGCCGGCGTTGGACTGAGGTGAGCACAGTAGGAAGTCTCACAATGCCAGGTTAAAGTTCAACAGGTTTATTTGGAATCACGAGCTTTCAGAGCACTGCTCCTCACCTGATGAAGGAGCAGCACTCCAAAAGCTTGTGATTCCAAATAAATCTGTTGGACTTTAACCTGGTGTTGTGAGACTTCTTTGTTAAAAACTGAAGCACTTTTGCTATTGCCTGGTAATTATCTTTAAATGTATTTTGCTCATCCTATTTTACGATTCTCTCCTTAATTTTACTTTTCCTTTTATTATGTGTCAATAGAATATTATTTCACTTTATTTTCTTTGAGAATCTGATTTCAATTTCTTTTTGCTGCCTTGATTTAATCTCTGTTGAATTCTTTAGTTCATTTTGTCCTCCGCTCCATTAAAATCTAATACTTCTTGTATATTTTGTTCTTTAGGTTCAATTTGTCCTTTAGTTGTTTTCATCCAAGGAAGCTTTAATAGAATTCATTGCTCTCGAATTCTATCGATCACCCTTTTAAAGATTTCCCACAATTTTTCTGTCTCTGATTTCCACAATTTTCTCATTTTATCTTCAGTTCCATTCATTGCCTCAAATTTCTCTTTCTGAATCACTAACCTCAGGCTTTCTCCTACTTGTATCACTCAATTCTGATCTTCAACTTATGTTATTTCTATCACTAAATGGGCACCTCTTAATTTTCCTGTCTGTTCTAGTTCATTATCTACTACAATATACAATGGTGATTTTTTTCCCATCAGGCTTATGTACTGAGCGAGAGAGGAGTCCTGTATGGACTCCAAATGTGATTCCTTGCTCATTTGTAATGTTGGGGGACCTCAGTAGGAGGCTATGATGGTCACAAACACTTCAAATCCTGTCTTTTGTACTGCTGTTTTGGGTTCCCTTGTTATGGGTGGGGCTATTGGCGGAGCCATCTCCTCCTGTTAGTTGTTTAATTGTCCATCGCCATTCATGACTGGGTGTGGCATGATGCAGAGCTTTGATCTGATGGTTGAGAGATTACTTACTTTCTTAATTCATTTGTGGGACATGGACATCGCTGGTTGGACAGCATTTATTGCCCATCCCAAGTTGCCATTGAACTGAATGGCTAGCTAGGCCATTTCAGAGGCCAACTGAGAGTCAACCACATTGTTGTGGATCTGGAGTCACATGTAGGCCGGACCAGGCAAGGACAGCAGATTTCCTTCCCTAAAAGGCATTAGTGAACCGGATGGGGTTTTTCGACAATCGACAATGGTTTCATGGCCATCAGTGGATTCTTAATTCCAGATATACTTTCTGGAATTCAAATTCTACCACCTGTCATGGCGGGATTCGAACCATGTTCTCCAGAACATTAACCGAGTTCCTGGATAAATAGTTTCACGATAATACCACTAGGCCATCGCTTCCCGCTTGGCTCTATTGCATGCGACTTCTGTTGTTTGGCATGCCATAGCCCTGTGTTATAGCTTCACCCGAATGAATTTCTCACTCATATGTCTGATACTGCTCTTGACATTTTCTCCTGCACTCTTCATTGAACTGAGTTGACCCCTTGGTTTGATAGCAATGGTAAAGTGGGAGATATACAGCAGGTCATGAAGTTACCATTAGATCATAAGATATAGGAGCAGAATTAGGGTCATTTGGCCCGTCGAGTCTGCTCTGCCATTCAATCATGGCTGATAAGTTCCTCGACCCCGTTCCCCCGCTTTTTTCCCATAACCTTTGATCCCTTTACCAAATCATGAATCTATACATCTACCTCTGTCTCAAATGCACTCAATGACTTGGCCTCCACAGTCTTCTGTGGCAATGAATCCTATAGATACACTACTCTCTACAGGATTTTGAGGCGGCTGTGGTGTTACTTCTCCATGATTTTGAGATGCCTGCTGTACATAGTCTACCCCTGAGCCACATAAGGGGGTGGGTATCACTACTGCTCTGTAGATCGTGAACTTAGTGCCAGTTCTGAGGTCCTGGTCTTCAAACATTTGGGGCTGCACACTGTAGTTAAGGATGGAATGATCCTAGATCTGGCCTGCAGGCAGTGGAGATTAAACAGATTCCTGTTTGTTCTGTAGTTCAGCTTCATTCCATTGCAGCCAGGAAGATTGAGAAAGCCATTGGTATGATGACACTGCCTTTTTGACCCCAGTCTGATCTTGAATTGGGACAGTGGTGGATCTGCTGGTCAGGATCACGGCTTGCACGTTATCATGGAGCAGGTAGAGGATGGTGATAAACTTTTGGAGGCAGCCGAAATAGAGGAAGATGCTCCATAATCCCTCGTGGTTGACAGGGCTGAAGGCTTTTGGGAAGTCAAAGAAGACTATGTATTAGGGTTGGTGCTGTGCCCTGCATTTCTCTTACAGTTGCTGAGTGGTGAAGACCATGTCCTCTGTGCTCCTTAGTAGGCAGAATCCACATTGCGACTCTAGGAGGAGCTCTTCAGCCATAGGAAGGCGGCAATTAAAGAGGATACTTGCGATGACCTTCCCTGTGGCCAGCTGCAGGGGAGTTCTTCTGTAGTTACTGCAGTCGGACTTGTCACCTTTCTTCAAGATAGTCATGACTACAAAGTTTGAGATCTCCTGGTATACTCTTCTCCTTCAAGATGTGGAAAATCAGGTCATGTATCCATGACAATAGTGCTTCTCCACTATGTTTTAGTGCTTCATCTGCTCCTGATGGTTGGATGGTCTTTGCTACTTCATGCCGAGTTGAGGTTGTGCTGAGATGGGCAGAATGCTACGAGATGGAGTTGAGGACACTTGCATTAAAGGAAGTCTTTGAACTGCCAATGGGCACTGACTGCCCTTCTGTTCTTGACAAGCACTTCTCCGTTCTTGGCCGGCAGTAATGTTGCACCTTGGGCAGTCTTGACTGTGCTCAAGAAACCTTGCACATCATTGTTGTCAGCTAACTGCTGCATTTCCTCCACCCACAGTCTATTCTTTAAGTTGCAGGTCTTTTGCTGAACCTCAGCCATCTCTGGAGCTGTTTTCGTGTTCTCAAGTTGGGTTGCTATTTCAGATTTAGAAAGCTTTGTGCTCATCAGCTCCTGGATCTCCTGGCCATTCTCATTGAACCAGTTTTGGTGTTTCCTTCACAGGTATTGATTATGGACGCTTTGTGCTGTGGGCACTCCGCATCGCTGGGTCACTGGGCATCATCAGATTCTCAAGGCAGTGTCTGAATAGGGCATCTTTATCAGGGTCTTTGAGCATTAATTTTCCTGCGGCATTGTTTATATTGCCATCGCTGCTTTGGGCTTACATTGCTGTTGATGACAGAGCGGATTAGACAGATGTCCATCCAGCAGTCGGTTCTTGTCATGGCGCGGATGCTACCCACATCCTTGCGGACCCTTGCTTGAACAATGACGCAGTCAAGCAGGTATTGCTGCGTGGAGCAAGGTGTCACCATGAGGTCTTGTACTTATCGCACTGATGGAACTAGGTGTTGGTTATGACAAGGCCATGTTTGAGGCATTTTGTAAGGAGCAGGCTACCATTGGTGTTGGATTTCCCTACCCCATCATGGCCGATTACACCTCCCCAGAGGCCTGTGCCCTTTCCAACTCTGGTGCTTATGTCACCAAGCAGGATCAGCATGTCGCCTGTTGGGACTCAGGCCAAAGATTGTTGGAGGCTGGAGTAGAATTCCTCTTTAGACTCCCTGTAACTTCCCGTGTTGAGGGGTACACAGAGAACTGTGGCGTACTGGTGAAGAGTTATGAGGTGTTTGTTCTACAGGAGGAGTCTCTGAGACAGCCAACTGGTTTGTTTCTAAAGGCAAAAAACAACCCATAGAGGCTGCAATCTTCTTCTTGTTTACCTTTTCAGAAGGTGATGTAATCACTTTGTTTCCTCTAGCTGGCTTTCCCCTACCCACTGGGTCTCACTTAGGGCAGCAATGTCAATGGCAAAATGCCTGAGCTCCCCAGCAATGATAGCAGCACACGGGTCCAGTCTGTCACTGTTGGGGTTCTCCATGAGGCTCCTGACTTTTCCGCTCACAAACTTCATTTTAAGAGTGGAAGAATTCTTTGGAAGCTGATAAGGAGAACTGCTCTCCCTATCCTCCTTTGTCTCAAAAGAATTTGGTCTGCCTATTACTGTCCTATTCCCATCATGCTGAGCAGTTAAATCGCCTGTTGGCCAAGGTTGAACATGGGAGGTCATTACACACCAGCTACCATACGGACTTGATGAAGCAAGATGGTCCAAGATGACTGGAGACCAGTCTCTGCTGCATGGGCACTACATGTTCTGAATCCATCTCATTCAGCACAGTGGTGGCACCACAAAACATGATGGCGGGCATGCTCAGTGTGAAGATGGAACTTCGTAACAAGAATAGTGAAGTGGTCACTCCTACCCATACTATCATAGACAGATGCTTCTGCAACAGGTATATTGGCGAGGATCAGGTCTAGTCAGTATTAACCATGGTAGTTCTCTCACCACCTGTCATTGGTCCAGTCTGACAGGTTTATCCTTCAGGGCTCCATCAGCTCAGTCACTAATGGTGCTACCGAGCCACTTTCTGTAATGGACATTGAAGACCTCCACCCAAAATGTATGCTGTGCCCCTGCTATCTTCAAATTCTTCTTCCAAATGGCATTCAAATTAACTGAGGGAGGGTGGTAGGTGGTAATTAGTGGGAAGTTTCCTTGCCCATGTTTGACCTGATGAAGCTTCATGGGGTTTGAGTCAATATTGAGGACTCACGTGGCAACTTCCTCCCAACTGTAAACCACCATGCTACCACCTCTGCAGAGTCTGCCCAGGGACACGACCTAGTCAGGCATGGTGGTATCTGGGACATGTGCTGGTAGGTACTACAGCATGCACTGCAATACCTATGGTTTAATAATTTTAATTTACTTAAATTTCTTTGTTTTACTCGCTACTTTAACCATTTTGCTCCTTGAGTTTAGCCAATCTCTTTCCAACCATATTATCCTTATTTTGCTTTATTTTGTCCTTTCCTGAATCTTTTGTTAGGTCTCTATTGGAGTTGGCATGGTGGCAAAGTGTTTAGTACTGCTGCCTCTCAGCATCAAGAACCCAGGTTCAACTCTGGACATGGGTGGCTGTCTGTGTGGAGTTTGCACATTCTCCCCAGGTCTTCGTGGGTTTCCTTTGGGTGCACCGGTTTTCCTCCCACAATTTCAAAGATGCGCAGGTTAGGTGGATTGGCCATGCCAAAATGCCCCTTAGTGTCCAAAGATGAGTAAGTTAGTTGGCTTAGCCATGATAAATGCACAAGGCTATGGGGATAGGACCAAGGGGAGGGTCTGGGTGGGATGCTCTTTCAGAGGGTCGATGCAGACTCAATGGGACAAATGGCCTCTTTCTGCACTTTCGAAATTCCATGGTTTCTGGCAGTACCCTCCCCATATTTTAATACTTTGAAACCTTATTCAAATAACTGTCCTATTTATCCCTTTTACTCAGACCTTGGCCCTAGTCCGGTTTCAGCACACCCAATCCAATGATACAACTCCGAATCTTAGCCGCAATGTCCAATGAAATGGAACTCCTATTTTCTGCACAACTTCTTTTCGCAGATATTCAATTTTCAAACATGCCTGCCTCATTTAATGTAAATGCCAATGTAATTCCATCAATACATACATTAAGCATTATGAAAGTGTGGGAATAGAATTTGCAGAATAACCCATCTAGTACCATCAGAAAGCAGAGAAAATAAGTGAAATGCTTGGGTAATAAATTCCATATTATGTTTATCAAGGTAACTTAATTAGGAAAATAAATAACCCAAACATAGGAAAATGAAATTCTGGGTAATGTATAAAAATGGAAACAGGACTTTACCATAGGATCCTCTGCCTATCTTGTGGAACTGTTGCCAGGTGAGAGGTCCTTGCACGTGTTGGATATTCTCCCATGTCCTTCCTGTCCGTTTTTTCTGAATGGCATCTTGTAGAAAAGGCTGCAGTGATAGCAGCATACGGACCACATCCTGGGATGATAGGATGCTTACATCCAGAACTGTAGATAAGAAAATTCAGTTATTGGAATTTATTAAAGGCCCCCTCTGGACACACATTTACCACCATCTATATTTAGAAATAATGTACACACACAATATTTTGCCACAAAAGAGGGAATCTCCTGAACCCTCTGAAATCTATCATAATCTAATCCTTGAAAAACAAACACCCTTAATTCTTCTGCCCTTGCAACGAGCACTCAATCCCCAATCTCTTTCCTCTCCAATGTTTTTGATCAGGTTATCAGCTCCCACATAGATGCTCATCTTTCCAGCAACTCCATGTTTGAACCTCCTCAATTAGGTTTTGCACCTGCCTCAGCTATGAAATCACCCTGATCAAAGTCAAAATTAAATTAAATCTGATATGGATGTTATTATGGTACACGCTCGGTGTTCATCCTCCTCGACTTGCTTTCACCAAGATAGAACAAAGAACAGTAAAGCACAGAAACAAGCACCGTTGGTCCACCAAGCCTGTGCCAATCACATTGTCCTACCTAGACCAACCACCTGTATCCCTCTATACCCCGCCTGTTCATGATAAGTCTTAAATGTCACTAACGTATCTGCCTCAACCACATTACTTGGCAGTGCATTCCAGGCCCCCACCACCTTCTGCATAAAAACTTCACCCACACATCTCTACTGAACCTTTCCCCCCCTTACCTTGAACTTGTGCCCCCTTGTGATTGTCATTTATGCCCTGGGAAAAAACTTCCAACTGTTCACCTGATCTATGCCCCTCAATTTTATAAACGCATGTCAGTTATCTGTTTGGCTTGCTATCAGTTTTTGACTGATAGTTAATCATAGAAAGAATCATAGAGACCCTACTGTGCAGAAGGAGGCCATTCAGCCCATCGAGTCTGCACTGACCACAATCTCACCCAGGCCCTATCCCCGTAGCCACAGATATTTACCCTGCTAATCCCTTTTAATGGTGAAACACTAACATTTCACGATGCTAAAGGCACTGCATTAATACAAGTTGTTACTGAAGTTCAAGAACGATATGAACCTAAGAATTTATTTTTGTAGAGGTTGAAGATATATTTAGTTTTAGTGAATACTGTGTTTTGATGAATTTTCACTTTCAATTAGAGATACAGCCTTGCTGGAGAATTCAAAAACTTGAATTAGTAGTGGTGGCTGGAGTCAGTGGCAAGGAGGTGGGTCTGCCGGCTAAAAATAATGGGCTTTAGTATTCATAGTGCTCAAGTGGAGGAAACACCAGCTTATCAACAGCAATATCAAACAAGATCATGAAGTTCTGGGGGGCATGCAACATCAGGGCTCTTGAATAATGAGGATGGTTTCATTCCATTCACAACTTCATGACTATGACTTTTCATTTTGGATTGCATCAACATTTGCATGCTGTTTTCTACAAACAATTGCCTTGAAATGATTTATTTTTGCATATGGCACAATTTTTATATTCAAATACAATATCCATTCATCCTATCCTAGCTACCAACACATTTACTAACGCAAAGTGGCATATATCAAATGAAAAATAGAAATTAGTAAACTGGCATCAGTTGGTGATGCAAAGAGGGAACCAATACACACAATATCAGAGGTGATGAACTCTAAAAGCATGTTGTCGATATGCTGATAAATTATCAGAAAACAAATCATCACTTGTTTCTTGGTTTATCTTGGTGGGAAAGTCAATGCTCATTTTGAATTGCTTATTTGCATTAATAAATTCTGAAACTCTTTACAGCTTAAATGGATCTAATACTACAATGCGGATCAGTAAAATTTCCTCAGAATTCATTAACTGGCATACAGATTTTTAAAAGTTCCATCAGCTGATGGCCTTTCATTTGAAAAATATATTTATACTGTCGATCAACAGGGAAATTCTTACTCTTCCTGCCTGGCAGACAACAGGAAAACAGTTAATTTGGAATAGATGCATTGACTGCTCCATTCCTGACGCTCTGAAATTTAAAAGCCACTGGATTTGCTATACGAATTTCCCAGCAGACGACAGCTGAAGTTAGCGGGAAGCCAATGAGGTGAAGGAATACACAAACCGGTAGGGTATCTGATATCCATAATTCTAAAACCAAACACATTCAAAAACTACACTTCTTTTGAACCTCATCGACCTTCAGCGTGGGGTTCCCCTGACCCGAGCAGAACAATCCTTGCCAACACAAACCTTGCCGACCGCACCCGACCTTTAGCACAAGAAGTCCCTGACCCTAGCCGACACAAAACCTGCCAGCAAACACAAAAGTGATTTCTCCAAAACAATTCTGATTTTGGAATATACAAACTTTCAGATAGACCTCCGCCAGTTCCAATGCGAGGACCTGGAATGCTTGAACTAGGTGCTGCCATCTTCTCTTTATTTTGTGTTATTTTCTGTATGCTGCTGATCTGCTGCTCTTTATTTTAGACTGCATCTATTAGGGGGTATCTGAAAACCAAAATTATCCAAAATCCGAAAGGTGATCTGGCCCAAGGATTTCAGATAATGGATACTAAGAAACTTCCCTTTGTATTCATTCATACTCCTGAATGTTATACTCATTGCCATCTTTTGAAATTAGCTACATTTCAGCTTATCACTACAACACAGTAGTTCTGCATTGCCACAAAACCCTCCAGTTCTAGTATCTTTCTAATGCATCAGAAACAATGCAATTCATCTTGCTTTAAAATCTAAATTATTTTCCTTTAGAAAATAACCATTATCCACAGTATTCTTATTCACTCAGTGCAAACAGAAAGAAGCATGCATGCGCATGTACAAAATAGAAACGTATAACTAGAATGCTGAAAATATCAGCTAGTGCTAAATGATCTATGCAGTGATGGTTTGATTCAGATCAGCATCGTCAATTCATTAAAGGTGACAAAAAGGTTAACTTGACAATGCTAAACTTAATGTCGAGAACTTATTTGTAAAGATTAACGGAAACAGTTCCAGTTGTTTGAACAGAATGTGGGGCGGCACGGTGGTTAGCACAGCTGCTTCACAGCACCAGGGACCCGGGTTCGATTCCCGGTTTGGGTCACTGTCTGTGTGGAGCCTGCAGCTTCTCCCCCTGTCTGCGTGGGTCTCCTCTGGGTGCTCCGGTTTCCTCCCACAGTCTGAAAGACGGGCTGGTTAGGTACATTGACCCGAACTGGCGCCAGAGTGTGGCGACTAGAGGAATTTCACAGTAACTGCATTGCAGTGTTAATGTAAACTTACTTGTGACTAATAAATAAACTTTCCTTAACTAGGAACATTCGATAGTATTCTTATAGCTGCACAGTAATAACTGATTTCTTTAGTTCTTTTACCGTCTGCAAATTTTCAGACTCATTGGCTTCCATTTCATCTTTTAGAAACAGAAACATCTTTCTGGTCACAGTGTAACATTTTGACTCATCGGAGCAGTAACTTGGGACCTGTGCAAGTGGGCTGCCAGTGTGTTGGGAATAGGGTAATTTATTGCAGTTCAAACTTGGTTTTCCACACAGTGCAGAAATCCAGAGAAACTACTGTTCCTGCATTCAACACACAAGTTTCAGCTCTCATGGAGGAAGAAAAGGGCACAGCAAAGAAAACCCAAGATTATGCAAAGTGACAAATCTACATTTTGGCAGAAATCACATTCGACAAAAAAAACTACATGACAGCAAAGGCTTTTGTTAGAGGTTGCCTCTGGTGAATTGTTAGTCAAACACATCAAATAAGCACAGGGAATAGGATCAACAGAAATACATCAGTAGGTTATCTAGTTTATAGAT
The DNA here is from genome assembly GCF_964213995.1 of Mustelus asterias. NCBI lineage: Eukaryota > Metazoa > Chordata > Chondrichthyes > Carcharhiniformes > Triakidae > Mustelus > Mustelus asterias. Next base: position 71,060,846 of record NC_135813.1, on the reverse strand, counting down.
TCCCCCAAGTCTCCAAACATCACTCAAGCTCCAAGTACATACAAAAGGCTCCAATTCAAACCACAATCCCACTCTTTATTATTAAGATTTTAACTCCACAAAAGAGCTATGGAAGCCAACAGTGGTTGGCATTGCTGCCTCACGGCATCAGGGACCTGGGTTCAATCATTATCTGTGTAGAGTCTGTACGTTCTCCCTGTATCTGCGTGGGCTTCCTCCAGGTGCTTTGGTTTCCTCCCACAGTCTGAAAGATGTGCTGGTTAGGTGCATTGGCCATGCAGTGTATCTGGACAGGTGCCAGAGTGTGGCAACTAGGGGATTTTCACAGTAGCTTCATTGCAGTGTTAATCTAAGCCTGCTTGTGACACTAATAAGTAAACTTTAAATTTTAGTCTTCTCTCAACCTCTGGTGCAAGGTAATGTTACCCACTCTCACACCTTTCCTTTGAAGGTAAAAAATTAATACAGCAAGTCAGGGAAATAAAAGAGAATGCACTAGATAAGAAAGAAATCAGAAGTAAAAACAGAAACATAAATTTTCTTCAGCATTTATTGACAAATAACTTGTGCTCAAGATAAATCTCATCAGCATTATTGTTAAGAACTGGGCTTGGAAATTTGTAGACATTTTTGAATCAACTTTCTTGATCAATGAAGTAGAGCCAACTGGGAAGTGCAACTTTTGCCACTTTGCAACATTAAGGGCAGGACCTACCCTTGTGAGCAAGAGTCACATTGTGATGTTCAATTGGGTGGCCAATTAATAACTAGAGGGTAGGCTCACTGGCCAGTCACAGGCCTTCCAGCTTGAAAAGGAGCCACAGGCTGTGATGGCAGGTAAGCAAGTGAGAGGATGCTTCAAAATGGCGGTGCTTCCGTTCCTTTAAAATAAAAATTGGATTTAGTAGCTAGGTCACCACCGAGCCCCTCTACAGGGCAATCCACGGTTGGTGCAACACCTAAAAGGGCAGGGAGCCAGGCCTGCCTGGAGTGCAGACACCTGGTTTGCCACTGGAAGGTCAGCTAGGTCTTTGTGCTCAACTCCTGCAATGGGACTTGAACCCACAACCTTCAGACTTAAGAGGTGTACAATCTTAGTGGAAGCATGGTGCTGTAGAAGAGCAGAGGAATTTGGAGATACAGGTTCACAGGACATTAAGTGCAGCACCTAAAGTTGACAAAGGTGATGATTTACTAGATTTTCCCACAAAAGGTATTAAATATAAAAGCCCAGTAGTAATGATAAACCTACGTAAAACCAAGGAGCAATTTGAAGTACAAGCACTCAATTGGAGAATGGCCAATTTCTGTCGGTTGAGAACAGATCTATTTTAATGGATCACCATTAAACATTCACTCCATTCTTCACCAGCGCACTGTGGCAGCAGTGTGCACTACATACAAGATGCACTGCAACTCACCAAGGCTCTTTCGACAGCACTTCCAAATCTTCTGCATTTACATCTAAAGTCAAAGGCAGGTGCATAGGAACACCACTATCTGCAAGTTTCTCTCCAATAATGTTTAGTCTAAAATAATGTTTGGTTAATGTTGCATTTAGTTTATTACAGTAAAAGTCTCAAAACTTGAAATCCAAGCATGTGATTCTTTGAAATTCAGGCTTGTGATCCTTTCAGTAGGTCACTGGAATTCAAACATCTTTCTAAAAGTTATCGATCTCAACGGAGATCGTAACAAAATAGATGAGTATAGCACAAAAAAAATGAAGAAAAACCTTTAAAAACATTGGTTCAGGGTCAACTAGAATACACTGTCCAATTTTGGGCACTGCACCTCGGAAGGAGATGAAGACTTTAGAGCAGATGCAGAAGAAAATTGAAAATGGTTCCAGAGATGAGGGACTTCAGTTCTAAGGATAAACTAAAAGAGCTGGGGCTGTTCTCTTTAGAGAAGCATGAGAGGGAATTTGACAGAGGTGTTTAAAATCATTGAGGGGTCTAAACATAGTAGATAGAAACTCTCTCAAACTTTCTGCCAATGAAAACAGGACGCTGGTTTAAGTGAGTTAAAAAATATTTGAGGGCTAAGGAGTGCTGGTTGAGGTGCTCTTAGAGAGCAGGCATGGGCATGAAGGGTCAAATGGCCTCCTCCTCTTCTGACAACTTCAAAATGCAGCGGGAAGATTTAAATTCAATAGATTTGCTAGGATACTGCCTGGTTATGTGAAATTGCAAATATGCAGATCAATTTAAAGAATTGAAGCCTTTTATTAATATATTATAGGTTGATATAACAAGTGCTTAAAATAATGAAATGCTGGCAGAGGGTACAAAGAAGCAGACTGTTTCCACTAGTTGTAGGTTCTGGAACAAAAGGCCAGAACTTGAGATTAAATACAACAGATTCAGAAATGACAGCAAGAGAAGCAACTTGACTTAGAGTTATCACAGAATCTCTACAGCGCAGGAGGAGGCCATTTGGCCCATCAAGTCTGCAATGAGTCTCCAACAGAGCATCTTTACCCAAACGCAACCCATCCCCAGTAATCCTAGCATTTATCCCGCTAATCCGCTAACCTAGGCATTTTGGGGCAGTACCATACAAGTTAATATGGCCAATCCACCTAACCTGCACATCTTTGGAGTGTGGGAGGAAACTGGAACACCCAGAAGAAACTCACACAGACACGGGTAGAAAGTGCAAACTTCGCACACAGTCACCCAAGGCCGGAATCGAACCCAAGTCCCTGGTGCTGTGAGGCAGCAGTGCTAAACACTGCCACCATGCTGCCCAATTTCTGCGAGCTGAGAACCTTCTGAAGGTGCAGAATTATTTTCCAAGGTTAGCAGTTGAATCATTCAAGATTAAATTCAATAGATTGGTGAAGCTGAAGAGGATGGGGCATGGAACAAGGATCTGAATGTGACTAGGTCTATTTGCTTACAAGTAAATTCCCTGCTGGGTTGGTTGGACTGAATTTGTTCACTCAGGGGGTGATGGGTCTTTGGAATTCTCTGCCCCAGAGGGCTGTGAAGACTCAAGTCATTTGACTATCTTCAAGACTGATCAACAAATTTCTACACATTAAAAACATGAAGGGATACAGAGATAGTGCAGGAAAATGGCACTGAAGACTTGACCTAACTGAATGGCAGACCTGGCTGGAATGGCCTACTCCTGCACCTATTTCCTATGTTTTTATCTGACTGAGTTTTTAACCAGAATACTAAGTTCATAACTACGACTGTGCAACTTCACTCTGAAAATCTATTTTTTCCATATCAGGAATGTCAAATTTCTCCATTCCATGATTAAATTCGAAGATTGAACTTTGTTTTGAATTTCATGATATTCCAGCTTCGATTTTAATCCTGCACGTCCCGATTAACGTTGCTTGTTAATTCCGTTTTTGTTGATTTTTTCCCCCACAGGCTGTGAGCATTGCTAAACTTATTGCCAATCTTTAACTGCTCTCAAGAAGGTGGGAGTGAACCGTCTTCTTGAACCACTGCAGCCTATATGGTGTAGGTACACCCACAGTGCTGAAGGAGTTTCAGGTATTTGAACCAGCATTCAGCAACAGGGAAGGAACACCGGTATAGTTCTAAGTCAGGATGGCATGTAGCTTGGAGGGAAACTTGCTGGTAGAACGTGTTGCCCTCGTCCTTTGAAGTGGTATAAGTTGCAGATTTGGAAATTGTTGAAGGAGCCTTGGTGAGTTGCTGCAGTGTATCTTGTAAATGGTATACACTGCTGCCATCAAAGCAGGACAAATCCAACCCAACCAATTACTGCCTCATTAATTTGCATCATCAGCAAAGTGATGGAACAGCACGTTCAAGTGGAACATAATTGCCAATAACCTCAATACCGCTCAGGACTATCAGCTCCTGATCTTGTTATAGCCTCAGTCCAAACATGGAAAATAGTAAGAAGTCTCACAACGCCAGGTTAAAGTCCAACAGGTTTATTTGGTATCACGAGCTTTCAGAGCGCTGTTCCTTCATCCAATGCTGGCATCTCCACATCAAACATGGAAAAAAGAGCTGCACTCAAGACAACAGTCTAGACTTCTTCATTCCTATGTTTCAGTGGTAGAGGGAGTGCATCTTTAAGATTGTAAAAGGGGTGCTAATCAAGTGGGCTGCTCTGTCCTGGATGGTGTCAACCTGCTTGAATGTTGTTGGAGCTGCACTCATCCAGGCAAGTTAAGATGATTCCATCACACTCCTGACCTGGGTTTTGTAGGTGGTGGACAGGCTTGGGGAGTCAGGTGGTGATTTATTCGCTGCAGAATTCCTAGCCTCTGACCTGTTGATAGTGAGGGATTCAGTGATGGTAATGCCATTGAATGTCAAGGAGAGGTTAGATTCTCTTTCGTTGGAGATGGTCATTGACTGGCATTTCAATGCACAAATATTACTTGCCACTTATCAGCGCAAGTCTGTATATTATCCAGGTCTTGTTGCATGTTGGCACGGACTGCTTCAGTAACTGAGTTGTAAGTGGTACTGAACACTGTACATAATCAGCAAACATCCCCACTTATGACCTTATAATGGAGGGAAGGGTTGGGTCTCGGACACTTCCCTAAGGAACTCAGTGATGCCCCGGGACTGAAGTGATCGACCAACAACATCCACAATCATCATCCTTTGTGCTAGGCATGGCTCCAACCAGTGGAGAGTTTCCCCAATTCCATTGACTCCAGTTTTGCTTGGACACCTTGATGCTACATTTGGTCATATGCTGCCTTGATGTCAAGGGTAATAACCACTCACCCCAACTCCTGAGTGCAGCTTTTTTGTCCACGATTGAACCAAGGCTATAATGCTGTTGGTGGCCCCTTTCAATACTTTTCTGTACAACAGTAGACTGATAGGGATGGCAATTAGGTGGGTTGGATTTGTCCTGGTTTGTGTGGACAGACATTTTCCACAATTGCTGGGTAGATGCCAGTGCTGCAGCTATGCTGGAACTGCTTGGCTAGGGGCATGGCTAATTCTGGAGCACAAGTTTGCAGTACAATTGCTGGAATGTTGTCAGGGCCCATAGCCTTGGCCATGCCTTCAGCTGTTCCTTGACATCATGTAAAGTAAATCAAATTGGTTGAGGACTGGAATTTGTGATTCTGGGAACTTCAAGAGGCCGAGATGGCACTTTTGGCACTTCTGGCTGAAGATCGTCGCTAATGTCTCTTTTGCGTTATGTTAGCCCCCTCCCTCCAGTCAGTGAGTAGTGGTGCTCCTGAGTCACATTTGGTGATGGATATTGAAATTTCCCACGCATAGTATATTCCATATACCCTTGCCACCCTTTCTGCTTCCACCAAGTGGTGTTCAACATAGAGGAATCCTAATTCATCAGTCAGGCATGGGAGTATTGAGCGATCAGCAGGAGTTTTCCTTATCTGACGCCATGAGATTTTATGGGGTCCAGAATCAACGTTGCAGACTCCCAATGTTGAGGACTGCCCCATTGGTACAGGACATACCCAGGAGTGGTGATGGTAGTGTCTGAGACAGTGCCTGTAAGGTCCGATTCTCAGACTATGACTATTGCCCTTTCTGTTTCAGTCCCAATCATTAAAATATGGCTGACATTAACCAATCTGTTATATTAAAAGATTCAAAAGAACAAGCAGTTCACTTTAGTAAATAGACTTTCTTAAATTTTGGAATTTATTTCACTTATTAGCTTGATCTGAAAGCTGCATCTCGCTGATTATGTTCTCTTATACCAGCATTCCGAGCTGCAGTCAAAGTGGTTATGATGTCCTTACAGTCCCACTGGACCCATATATCATAGATGTACTTTTTATAGTGCTCCAATTTTGAAACTCTCCCAACATAACTGAACATTTGCTTTCTATTATGAATGACAGCACAATCACAGCAGGTGAAGCAGCTATAGACTACGGGTCAGATCTAACTTTTCATCATCACTTAGTTAACAAGTATCACACTGTCTTGGGCTCAGAATGTAGAAGCTTCCAAATTTAACCTTTAACCTAAAATAGGAGCTCCCCTCCTATTTTAATTCCAACTGTTGCAAGGCAAATCATGCAGATTAACATGGCAAGAAAGCAAAAATCCCAATAAATTCCTACTCAAAACTCCAGCCTAGACCAATACCCTAACCTAACAATTCTATCAAACAAGACCTTCTATATTTCAAAAATTTAACTGAAGCTCATAATTAAACTTGCCCATTACCAGGCACCACTCCCAGTATATGCACAAAATATTAATCCTTACTGTTAGTAACATGAAAATTGTACTTATCCGTAACATAGTCAATATGTAGCAACTCCCTGAAATAATTGAGTAGTTAACCTGTATAAAAACAACTTAAACTTTCTTAATCCGTATTCACAAAAACGTCAGCAGAGCTGAAATCTTGCTCAGTCAAGCTCATCATGAGTCATATTTTTCATTTGTGTAAAATACTATCAACTACAAGTACTGTTTCAGAAGATACTTAAAAATTAAGGCTGAGAAAAAGGGGATAGTCCTTTTAAGGGCAAGATTGGCACTGCAATCTTCTGATACTTTCCCTCCCCACCCCCCCCCCCCGCCCCCCTCAAATCATCAGCTGCAGTGTAAAACCCCCAACGATGAGTCCCTCATCACGAGCTCCTCTGCAGCCCACAACCCCCATCATAGCCCCATCCCCATGGCATTGCCTATAGCACTGTTATGGTGCCCAGTAGGCAATGCCTGGCTCCCCAGGGGCTTCAATGGTCTTCGATATCCCCCCGGCTTGGCCATGGCACCTCGCCCCCATTGGTGGGGACCACAAGTGATTAGCGCTGGTGGGAGAGGAGGGGGCAGAGCTTCTGGGAAGCCTGGAAATGGGTAAGCCGGATGCGTCATGTAAATCATGGCATTAACATTTAAATGGCAAAACAGGGCTGGGAAGATGGTGTTTGGCGCGAGACCGGTTTGCATTTTTTGACCTCTTCCCAGCTCGACACAATGATCAACCGGCGCAGTGGGCTGGTAAGATCATGCCCTGTGTGTATAACAATGCAGTGCACACCTCTAACATAGTCAGCAGCATTTTAGATGGCACTGATTGATGATTTCAGGAACTTGCTGTGCTGCATACTTAAGGTCACAGTTAGGGGAAGTACCGAGTCAGGGTGAAGCCCAGGAAGGAGTATTATTTAAAAGAGCAGGCAACTTCAAGGTATTATGCCACTCGAACAATTTGTTCAATGATAGCAGTGACCCAGGAATTAACATAACACGTGCAAGGCAACTGGAAATAAATACGTTTAAAACCTGACCAAGTATTGAAGGATATTTTTCTCTCACAATGGTTCCATGCCTTGTGGAAGGAAACACATTTTAACACAATTAACTTACAGGAAATTTAAAAATACCAACAATCATAACCACAATTGATGGAAAGGAAGTGTCAATGACACTTTCTGATTATTTGATCAAGTTTCACATAATTAATGCAACAGAAAACATACCATTACTATTGGGCCAAGGGTGTAAACTCCTGCTCCTAATTAGTGCTTCATCTATTCTTCCACCAGACGGATTATCCACATACTGTCGACCCTGCTCCAGGGCATTGAAACACTCTGTGCAAGAATCGCTGCTATCCGCTCTCAGCTTGTCATAGTTCCAGTTTGCTGATTGAAGTGCTGATCTATCTAAGGAAATGTAGTCCAGAGAACTTAGAGAAGTGAAAGGTCCTGTACACTGGTCCTGTACAAGAAATATTAAGTTTGATGTTAGGTCCTGTAGCCTCTTCGACTCATCAAACCCTTGGGGAACTATAGAATTCCGACACAAAATCAATCGTCTTTCCGCAGCTTGACCAATTTCAGAGGTCCTTCCAAAAATATCAAATTCATCCTCAAGAAAGAGACCTGCATTATATCCAAGTCTGCGGTTTACAACGGCACTAAATCCACAGGTGCATCCAAACTGGGCTTCATTGGTTGGATCTGGGATGTATAAACCAACATCTGCCCCTTTGATATTCATATTACAAACACAGATACAGCAGCTATCAAAATTGCGATCCTTGAAGAAATTCATCACCGAATCTGACAAGATTAGCGTAACGTACAAGCTATGCGCTTGTGGAATTGACTGTATGGTTGCTGGCTCCACTGAGTTCAATGGGCGCGTTGTCGAGGGTGTTGAAGCAGGAGAGCACAGATCAGCACTATCATATTTCACTGATCCTTGCCCACTGGCAGTGCCACCGCCGCGTGGAGTTCGTGGAGTTCTCGGTGTACGAGGTGTTGGGACAGAGAAGCGAGGGGTTGCTGGAGATGGCAATACACCAGCACCACTGTTGCTGGCAGGAGCAGTCGAACTTACTGCCAACGGTGTGCTCATTTGAGGAGTGCTCATCTGAATATAATCTTCCGTCAGACTCCCAACACTAGGCACATTGCTATAAGAAAAAAAAAGCTAGTTTTACAAAAATATCTGCATTCTACAAGAGAGTAACTGGAACTGGCTATTGGCATGTGCTGTATGAGACTACAGAGTAGAAATGCATAGATATTATCAAAATATCAAAAAACATTATTCAAAATGGTGCACTTAACAATCTCACTTCTAATGTTCAAAGTATTACAAGGGGAAAAAAAGCGAGTTTTACAAAAATATCTGCATGCTACAAGGGAGTAACTGGAACTAGCTATTGGTATGTGTTGTATGAGATTACAAAGTAGAAATACATTAACATTACAAAAATATCAAAAAAAACATTGTTAAATGCACCATTTTAAATAATCATACTTCTAAAGTTCAAAGTTGTTTAGAAGTTGTACTGGTGCCCGGTAATTCTGCCCAGTGTCCAAGTTACTAAATATTGTAAATTGTCTGAAAATTCCAGCAATTATATTATTAATATATATCTTTAATTATTTTTATTCCCGCGTCATCAGTTTGAAACACGGCTGGATTTATGTACTAAAAACATAAAATAAATAAATATAAAAAGCATGAAATTTTACCACTATTATTTTGAGAGATGGGCCAAAAATACTTTGACAAGCGTATAAATAGGATTGTAAATAATTTCAATTGTCAAAAAGCAAAAGTTATATCTTGTTACAAATCATACGTCACACACTTGTTGAGATAAGAGACTGTTCTTTCAAACGTTAAGCTTCCAAAATTAGAAATTTAAGTAGCGCCTACCAGTTGCATGTTCCAGACCCCAATGATTTGAAACACTAGATTCTAAGCACCATAAACTTGAGACAAATGCTTTTAAGTACTTACACATATCCATCCCGATTTAATGAAGCTGAAGGTGGTACAGGCAGTTGTTCGATTTTAGGAGGAATAGCCCATGATGGTCTATAAATGCAGGCATCTGGTATTTTCAGTGGAGCAAGGCATTGACTGGGCACTGCTTTTAGTGGTGCAAACATTGAAGACCCAACAAAAGCCTTGGCTTTTGGGGGTTTGTGTACGTAAGAGAAATCCTGTTAAGAGCATCAAAAAAAAAATTACTTTGGAAATATACTTCAAATAATCAAAGTATTACAGCATTTCAGGATTTTTAAAAACATCTATCATAACTAACATTTTAATAGTGCTCTTTAAAATAAGAATACACAGCGTTCTGAACATAATTCTTTTTCCACTAAATTGCCGTAATATTGAACATCTGTTTTCTTCTACTAACCGTTATTTCTTCAGGCTTAGGACTGCCCAGTCGATCTTCCACCTGCATTTTGAATTCTGCAAACTGAGTTGCAGTCATGCTACCCACTGGATTCTCCACACTGTTCATCCCTGCAGGCATCTCTGAACTAACACCATCTTTGTAGTTCATTACTGGAGAAAATGCTGGATGCTGCTCTAGAGAAGGAGGGGTCGGAAACATTCTTTGCAGATCTGCAACAGCTGGAAGAAAGCAAGTATGTCAATTTTTGACAACTCCACCCTGGCCATGTTTAAAAATTACAGCATTTTATTTTGAACTACTTAAAAACAAACTCCATCCTTCTGAATATTCCAATTTCAACAGCTTACAATATTCTTTAGATCAGATAATGAAAAGTGTTCACGAACATGATAAATACTTACTTGGAGGATAAGGCCCCGTTGTCTTCACATCTTTTCCAACAGCCCTGTCTTCTGATCCTGCATTTGCTTGCTTAGACCGTGTTGGGGAAGAAGTCTGCAATAGACAGAAGTATTCTTTTAAATGAATCATGCTGTATTTATCTCTGACAATATTTTGGGCTTAGTTTGAACCCAAACATAAGAATTATGGAGCAAAAAAGTCAAATGTGCAATAATTGGGGAAAAAATGAATACATTTTAGCAATACTTTTCCACAAGTGTGTTCTCTGTACAAGTGCACATATTGCAAAAGTTTAATACTACAATCTAAGTCATCTTATTTTTAGCTGAGGAAAAAAATTTAAAGCACAAATTTTAACATTTTTCTTTTCCTTTTGCTATCAAAATTGAAATTTCAAGCTCTGTAGAAATGGAATTCACATTGAACAATAATTAGAAAATTGCTTAAACTTGTAGCTGATATTCACTGCAGAACTTCAGTCTCTAAGTATGATGTCTTTTCACAAGGTCGCAGGTCCTGTACTAATTTGCTGATTATTCTGAAGATATGTTTGAGAATTTGTTTATTGCAGCAGCATCAGGCAACATGCAGAGAGCTGGAGAAAGTTAGATCTGAAAACGCATCAAATAGCAATGCTAGAAATCTAATGGGGAAATTGAAGCATCTGAGGCTAGCATTCTCATGTACAATAACAACTGCACCATGGAACTCCCCTCTTTCTTCATGAGTTGCAAAAGTGAAAAAACACTTGATTGTTGCAACTAGTAATTGGGATTAAAGATTTTGTAGGAGTGTTACAGGTCAGCATTTATCACCTGTACGAAAATGTTACAAGATTCAGGTTTTAAATAACGGTACTCTCTCATTTACTTCTAAGTTTTCCAGGAATCTTCAAATGTGGATTTGACCTTTGCGGTATCCTTCAGTTAGAATATCAGCAGAGGTGGGTTTTGCCACCACATTTTTAATTTTCTTCTCTATAACGCAGCTCAGCAAATCAGTGGTATGAAGCGAGGGAACGCTTCAGTGCAAAATAAATCCTGTGCATCAATGAACAAGAATCTTAGCTGCTTGCAGGCAGTTGTGAAGGGTTGCAGGTGTTTAAATAGGGACTCCATTTTCATTGAATATTTGCCCATTTCCTGTTGTCAATAGCTATTTCAGAGAAACGACCTCAGGCTTTCCACGATCGAGCATCAGCACCGGCTGCTGGAACAACTTTCTGAAAGCTACAAGCAGCACATGCAGTACAAATCCAAGTAAAATAAATGGTAAAATGCTTATTTTTACAAGGTGATGGCGTCAATAAAAAGCTAAAAATTGAAATATCTAAATAGCCTGTCGGGGAAAATTGAGAACTTTGCAGAGTAGAAAATCAAAAGAAGTTAAAAATGTAAGGCCATAGTCATAAAAATTGGCAAGTTTCAGCTCAGCCAACATATTGGAGAAAACCTTTGTTTGGATATTTGAAACCTCATTAAAACAGTCCAGTGTAACATTTTACGAGATCAGGTTTAATTGCCTATTCAAAATTTTGATCAAAACTACTCGGTCAAAATGGGAATACACAAATAAATAAACAAAATGTAATGTCCATGTTAGTAATGGAATACTGGAATGAAAATAGTCCAACATATTAGTTAGCTATTTACTTGCATTAAATTGAGGGACATAAGCTAAAGTGCCAATTTTAATTATTTAATTCTGTTACATTGACAGAATCAAACTAAATAACAATGAGCAAATCACTTTAGGCAAATGACCAGCCTTAAAATTTCAAAAGAAAACTATGAAACTTTTTTGGGAGACTAAGTAAAAACAATGTTTACGGCAGATTTCTACAATGCTGTATTAACTTTTAGATTCATTCATATTCACAAGTAGCACCTAATTGTCAAGTACTTGGGAGCTCATCAAAGCAACAGCAAAGACAGTATTTCATATTCTTGGAACAGGTCATCATCAGAGATTAATGATGGTTACATACCACAGGCAAAGAATACTCAATATGATACTTTGTTTTAGTGTTGATTTTTGTAAATATAATTGCATTTACCCCATTTTCCTCATCATCAGAGTTGTCAAAAAGATTGTCCAGATCATTCAAAGATACCACTAGGTCAGTCTCTCGTGTGAGGCTTGCAGGAACTGTTCGCCCTGTTGGAGATTGTCGTGTTTCTAAAGAAAAGAAAATGTTCAGCATTCTAAAACTCTACTTACATTGGCAAACAAAATACTTTTTCTTTTTTTGATTGCATTAGTTACTCCTGAATGCTCTTCAATACGTCGGGATACCTGATTTTGGAGCAGTGCTAAAAATAGACATGGCATCTTTTCCGTCAGGCAACTGTGTAGCATGACTAGCTGGAGCTTCCCTAGTACCAAATCCATCTTCAAGCTGAAAGAGAAAACAACATACCCTGAAATATCTGAAGATTTGTTAACAACATATTTACATTAGATAAACTGCTGCAAATTCTGATTCTCAGGCCAGAAACCCCAGGATAAATTTCTCCTTCACATTAAACATGCCAGGTCAACTGTTTTTTTTTTGGAAATGATATTAATAACAAGTTCAGAAAAAAATCTAGTTATATGCATTATTCTATTCTATCCATTTATATTTACCCTCCTGATCCTTAGTCCAGATATATTTTAATAAAATAAAATGGGATGCAACAAACAACAAATTGGTTTAGGTCATCTACGTTCCACATCAAATCTTATTTAAAGCTCATCAATTTTATTGCTGTATGGCCATTGTCCAAGTTTAATAACTGGTTGGTAAACAAAACGTGCTGCTCTTAGCCCAGCTTCAAAATTAAACGGTTTGAAGAAGTAGATTCCCAAGTGGTACAAAAAGAGTTTCAACAATCACCTTACAACAACACAACTGGCGGGAGAGAAAGAGGTGGGTGGGCGTGAGAGGAGGAGAGGTGGGGTGGGCGTGAGAGAAGGAGAGGTGGGGTGGGCGTGAGACAAGGAGGTGGGGTGGGCGAGAGAGAAAGAGAAGTGGGGTGGGCGAGAGAGAAAGAGAGGTGGGGTGGGTGAGAGAGAAAGAAAGAGGTGAGGGTGTGTGGTTCTGGGAGAGGTGCACGTGTGTGAGAGAGGAACAGAAAGGTGAGCGCGGATGTGAGAGGAAAGAAAGGTGAGTGTACATGTCCGAGGAAGGGGGAGAGCGAGCAAGCAAGCACGAGTGAAGGTGTGATATGAGAATCCAGCTCTCCAGCAGTACTCCTAATATTAAACAAATTTGTGAGCTAAAGAATCCATCACATCTCCCATTAAAATGAGAAAAAATGTTACTGAATGAGAACTTTAATTATCATAAATGTGTACCTATAAGAAACTGAAAAGACTGTTATTAATATGTTTCTGTATATTTGTACCTATTGTGCAAAAACAACCAATTTTTTGTGGTTTCACTCTTCAACATAATAAAAATGATCATCAGGGGTTCTATCAGTACTCGAGTGGTCAAAAGGGAAAAAGTTTAGGAAACCCTGGTATAGAGTCTTGTTGAGATAACACCTGGGATATCTTATGCAGTTTTGGTCTCCATACTGGAGGATGTACTTGTCAAAGAGGAAGTGCAATGGAGGTTCACCAGACTAATTCCTGGGATGGCAGGATTGTCTTGAGGAGAGATTGAGGACACTGGGTCTGCGGGGTATGACAAGACAGGTCTGATGCTTTCCCGGCTAGTAAGTGTAGATCAGAGGAGACAGTTTCAGAATATTGGGCAGGTCATTTAAGACTGAGATGAGGAAGAATATCTTCACTCAGAGATGTTGAGTCTTTGAAAATTTCTACACCAGAGGGCTGTGGAAGCTCAAATCATTGAGCAGCCAGCATAATTAAGGACCCGATGCACCACGAACATTCTCTCTTCCACCTTCTTCCGTCGGGAAAATGATACAAAAGTCTGAGGTCACCTATCAGCTGACTCAAGAACAGTTTCTTCCCTGCTGCCATCAGACCTTTGAATGGACTTACCTTACACTAAGCTGATCTTTCTCTACACCTGAGCTATGACTGTAACACTACATTCTGCACTCTCTCATTTCCTTCTCTATGAATGGTATGCTTTGTTTGTACAGCACGCAAGAAACAATACTTTTCACTATGTTAATACATGTGACAATAATAAATCAAATCAATTTTAAGATAGAAATCGATAGATTTCTAGGTAGCAACATCAAGGGATATGCGGATTGTGTTAAGGCTGATGATCAACCATGACCTAACTAAATGATGGAGCAGACTTGTTGGGCTGAATGGTCTACTCCTGTTCCAATGTGAACATATCTAATTTGATGACTCATTTTGAAGGAACATATATTTAACATTTCATTTCGCAATCTAAACGTTAAGATAAATAGGAAAGCACCCAAGTTTGAGGGGTTGGTAAATAAAAAGTAATTCAAAGGATAATCTGTGTTTATTTAACAAGGTTGGAGTTATAATTAGAAAAACACTAAACAATGGGTGAGCTCTTGGTACAGACAAGATGTCTACAGTTGCCTTCACAGGGAGTCTGAATTGTTCACGTGGGTCCCAGATCAAAGGAAGGGTTGAAAGCAACAGGTGAACAATGGAAGATCTTAAAGAAAAATAGTTTTCCTGATCATCGGACAGTTGAAATCTGTGTCTGGGACATCGGGGACATCCCAGATGTGCCACAATTCCATGGGGAGAGATTATAGGATTCACCCATTTTTGTTTTATCTGTGTTTTCTCATAGAAAAGGTCAGCTTGGGAGTAAGGAGGTTTTTACATCTGAAGCTGTAACAACTAGAAAACAGGCACAAAAAGAAAAGCTGATGCCAGGAGCTGGGGACCGCCAAGCAAAACTGAAACCCATGACTGAGCTGACGTGCTTAAAGATAATTGGAAGTTTGCTTGGCTGAATGCAAGTGGAAGGATCCCAATAGATTTCCTTGCTCAGAGAATAGCAGGAATACTGAGGAGAATCAAAATGAATTCCTATGAGCTGTGGCACACCTTGGTTCAGGTCCCAAGAGACGTGAAGGAATGTCAAGATCCTGTACCGCTTAAGGCAACTTTTGGGTGGAATAAAAACAGAACTAGTCTGTTGAGATTTTCGGGGTGAAAATCTAGATGTTCACGAAATCATATATAGCTTTCAATTAGCATTTGCTTTTTAAAATTCTTGTACAGTAAAAGTTGAATGGGACGCTTCTTTCAAATCATAACTGGGAGCTCAAAATTCTTTTTAAAAGTTAACGGTTTTCCTTGAGCTCATAAAACAAGTTTAATATAAGCCTTAGCCCTCTTGCAACCTATCTGCAACCTTATCAAATGCCTTCTGAAAATCTACAAAAGTCTCTGATTTGCGAAATAAATTTAATCTTTTCAAAGAATTTTAGTAATTGATGAGGTTTAATCTATTGATTCTAAATCCATGTTTATAATACCCTGAAGATGCAATGCTCTTTAGATAAACAAAGAAAACTGCTCAAGTATTTTCTTTAAAGGAGATGTCAGGTTAACTGATCTATGATTCACATGTTTATATGTAGTATATTGTGATCAATATACAAGCCAATTTCATTGAAATATTGGGAAGCTTAATAGAAAACTTTAAATAGGGAGGTGATTGCAATAATTACGATTGGGGCAGGGGGAGGGGGGGGCGGTGCTGCTGCAGAAAAGATGCTTTCTCCATTCACATGCATATTTGTAATTTGAGTGCAATCATGCCAATGATTTTTCTTGATACAACACTCCAGTTGCTGCGGCCTATTTAAATTCCACAATAAACTTTTATATCAATCAATATTTGACCATAGTGAGGAACAAATTTTAGTTTGTTGTCTCAATAATAGGCTGGTAAAGACATAAAGCTTACGCTTCAAGCATTTAGATTTCTTTATTACTGTCTTTTTCCACCAGCATAAATTCCTGGTTAACGATGGAAAAAATATAGGAAAGTCAGAGACGACGAATAGCTCATACTTGTAGAATCGTTACCAGGGAAGGAGGTTTGGAACATGGAAAAGATTATGGTGTTATATTAGTTCTGAAGAATTGAAGAAGTCAAAATAAGAACAGATGGTAATATTGTTGCTATTAATGTCCTCAGTTTGCCAAAAAAAAATCAGTGAAGTACAAAAGAAAGCAAATAAACTACTCCCATTAGATGCCAGGATATTCTGTGTAGAAATGCCTAAAATCACAACAATATGTTCCCAGATAGAACAGCAAACTAAAATACAATTTTAGATGATCTTTAGATTCAATGTAATTTCCTCAAATTGGAAGAACAGGGATGAACCAATTTTTGAGAAAAAAAAAGTTAAAATGAGGGTTAAGTGAAAATTTTCATTTTTTGATTCATATGCATAATACAGTATCATACAAAAGGCCAATTATTGCAGTGAAATAAGATTTTAAATCTTTTCAAAGTTTAGAGCTATCCCCAGTTACATTGTGGATATATTGGAGATACTGCCAGGAGTAATTTAATTTTCCATATGTTCCATCCCTTAGAAGACAAATGCGTATATTAGTACAAAAAAAAATTAAGAAAGCCCATCTGCAGAACATGTGCAGGTGTATCCGATTTTGGGGATATGTGTTGTGTGGTGATTTTAAATGTTACCTTGTTCTGTTGTGATTTCTTTGATGCATCTTTATCTGACCCAAGTTTTGACTTCTTAATAGAAGTAAAGCTGTATTCGATATCACCATCCACAAAAGTGTAAGGGTCATTAAGTTCCCCGGGGCCTTCGCCATGCTGCTGCATAAGTCTAGTTGGATCCAGATAATTAATTTCCTGGATGTGTATCTGTATCCTTTCTTCTGAAACCTTGAATCGTTTGTGGGGTTGTGCTAGAAGTCTAAAAATGAAAACAAAATTACATAAAAACCAGAAAATGCTAAAAATGAGCAAGTCAGTCAACATCAGTAAAGAACATGAAGAACTTAGCAAAGAGGCTGGAAAGGCAATTAGGAGGGTAAAGCAGAAATAAAAAAGCAAATATCAAGAACTTTCATTTGTATAGCATCTTTTACATTCTAGAACTTTCAAGGTGATTCACTGAAGCATAATAAAACAAAATATGACAAGAGTCACACAAGGAGATATTGGGTATGAGGATCAAAAGCTTGGCCAAAGAGATAGGTTTTATGGATACCTTCAAGGAGGAAAATGGGGTAGAAAGTTGGAGATGCACAAGGAGGAAATTCCAGACCTTAGCAGGCAGCTGAGGGCACAGGCACTAACGGTAGAGCAATTAAAATTGGGAATACCCAAGAAGTCAGAATTGGAGGAGCACAGGTTATCTCAGAGGGTTGTAGGGATTACAGCGGTAGGGAGAGACAAGGCCAGGGAGGGATTTCAAAACAAGGATGAGAATTTTAAAATCAAGACATCGCTTGACCAGGACGTCAGTGAGCACAGGAATGTTAGAGCAATGGTACTTGATGCAAATTGGAACATGGGCTGCAGAGCTTTGGATGACCCCAAGGTTATGGAAGGTGGAATGTGGGAGACCAGCCAGCAGTATATTGGAACAGCCAAGTGTAGAGATAAAAAAAAACGAATGAGGGTTTCACCAGAAGATAAACTGGACACAGCAAAGTTGGGCGATGTTACGCCTTAATGATGGCTCTAATGTGTTCAGAAGCACACCCAAGGATCAAATGTGACATCAAGGAACACACCTTAGATTGCTGTCAGGGACAGAAATGGAGGCAGTAAGCTAAGGAAAGGAATTTGGAGTAGAGATCAAAATCAATTACTTGGAAACAATGGCTTTATTCTTCCTAATATTTAATTGGTGAAAATTTCTGCTCATCCATTACTGGATTTTGGATAAGCAGTCTGATGATTTACTGACAGTAGTGGAGTGGCAAGAGGTGGTGAGGTGGAGCTCAGTACTGTCACTGTGCATGTGAAAACTAAGCCAGAGCTTTCAGATGATGATGCCAAGGGGCAGCACGTTGCTCAAGCATAGGCGGGAACCGAGGGAAGAATACCAGAGCTAATGGTGCAGGAGTGGGAAGAGAAGCATTTGCAGATGATACTCTGACTCAAATTAGACAGAGGAGACTGAATCAGGTGAAAGGCTGCAGACAGGTTGAGTAGATTGAGGGAAAATTGACCTTAGTCACAGTCACATAGGACATCATTTGTTATTTGGATAAAGAAATGTTTTACTATTGTGGTGGGCTGAAACTTAATTGGGAAGAATTCCAGGAAAGGTAGGCATGGATAGCGGGGTGACAACATATTCAAAGAGACAGGACATTCATTTGCAATGACAATGGGGTCAAAGGTTGGTCTTTTGGGTGCCAGGATGAGAAATTGAGTGGTTAGCATTTTAGTGGGAATGAGGTCGAGGGAGCAAAAGGCTATCTTCATGGATAAGACGAGCTCAGAGAGGGCACGAGGGAAAACATGAGAGAAAACTAGAGAATGCAAGTTCAGGGTTCTGGATGTGGGCATCCTTAAAGAACATTTGATGGGTGAGGTGAAGGGAGGAAAGCAACAAGAGTAGCTAACTGGATAGTCTTGATCACCACAACAAAAATGTCCTCAAATTCCTTGCACTTATGGTTGGGTTTGGGGGAAAGGGGTTGGGGGGTTAAAAAGATGGTTATGCAGTAGAGGAAAGATGTATCAATATCAAAATAGATAAGCATCTTATAGAAATGTAAGTAAAAGGAGAATTTAAAAAATAGACTGGGCTGGAAAAGGAGAAGCAAGATTAACCAGATAAACTGAAATGGTAGGAATGCTGAATTCAGTCTTCAACGAAAAGAAAATGACAATAGTAGAACTCAGGTGGAATATTACAACAGTTAAGATCAAGATTAGCCAAACTTTAGGAGAATACAGATGGATTGCAAAGATTCAAAGAGTCTAAAAACTAAATAAAGGATGAAAAAGGCATGTATATCAATGTAAAAATTCAACAGAAAAAGGGAACATTTAATTTTGAAAATGTACAGCGTCAATTCATTCATAGTCAACTTAATTATCTTTTGTATCACTTATATTCTTTGTTCTACCCAAATTACAGACCAATTAATTGCAGATGGAAAGGTTATCTTGGAATGCTTTGGATTGGGAAGAGCTGGAGGGCAAGTCCAAAGGTTGTGTTATGGGACAATTAAAGCTAGAGGCTAAACTAATAATCCAGAGGATGAGAGTTGAAATCACATCATGGCTGTTTGAGAATGAGTTCATTCTTGAAAAGACTTGGTTTCAGTAAAGTGACCATGAAGCTTCAGACTGTCACAAAAAGCCAACATGTTTACCACTGTCCTTTCGAGAAGGAAACCTGTCACTCTTAGCTGGTCAATACTTGATTCCAGACCCACACTAATGTGGCTGGTGCCCCCAAACTGATCTTGCAAGCCGCTCAATTGTACAAAACTGCTACCACCTTTCCAGAGCAACTAGGGATGGACAATAAATGCTGGGCCATGCCAGTGATGCCTACTGCCCAAGAATGAATATGTTGAAGTCAATAATGAGTAAAAAATACTGAGGTTGAAGTGATGATAGCCTCAAAGTGACACTGGCACTGCATTCTAGCTCTAATGTGATGTTGAATGCCTGATACTCCAGAGTTCCTGACCTCAACTGTAATGCTGTGGATAGGCAAGAAATAGGCAGCTTCCCTTCACCCTGGATTATCATCTCTAACTATTCAGTAACTGACCAAAAAGAAATATTAGAAGTAGGTTAGATGCAGTGAAAATACTTTAGAAAATTTAAGACACTACTGAAGTGCAGGAACAATGGCAAGGCTAATTCTACACGAGTTCAGATATACTTTCAGCAAGATTCACAAGTCACTCAAACTATATCCTTTGTTCTTTCTCCTGTCAAGAGCCTTTGGCCTAACTTGTTTTCTCAACAGCCCCAGCTGAGATCAGTTAACTCAGCACAAACAGAAGTGCAATCGTAGGATCTTGATTTATACTGCATCAGTATTTACTATCTTTTCAAGCTGAGTTACTGTGAAGTTCCTGACCCAGTCCTTTTAAACCAAACCGGAAGTCTCAGGAGATTTCAATTTCAATGATGAGTTACAATTGAAAAGCCTAAGACAACGATAAACATCACCCACACATTGACTGGTTCCTTCCCATTTTGTTTTCATGGGTCACTTCCCCAAAGATAAAAATGACATGCCAAATAATGTAGCATTTTGCAAAATCGTTCATAGCAACCTTATCCCTTTGCTACTCTATTACATGGATGAATATATAATCCCATTTCTTCCAAAATTCACTTGCACTTAATTTTCAAGCAGTCACTCTCCTTTTCTATTTTTGCCTCCATTTGTTTCTAAGTTTCTACTTTATTTTCAATCTTTCTTTTTTCTGCTTCACGTTTTCGACACAAGGGCAACCATTTCAATCTCCTCATTAATTTTCCCTGTTACTATCCCATAAGAGGTCAATTCAGCTTCTCTACTGAATTTCTCTCATTCTCTGGATTCTTAGAATTCCTCTGAAATTCATGGTATTTTCCCAGCAACACAACATTTGAAAAACAAAGGAAAACCGTAACAGATTTTGTCTCCTCAAATTCACTTGAGAAAAGTTCAATACTAAAAATCCTGATTAAAAGGCAGCCTAAAAGCTCTATCCCAAGTTACCTGACAATCAAATTTGCATCTTAGGAAAAGTTTGCTGAAACAGATTTTGATTAGAATGCAAGTGTTTACTTGTTGATAATTGGTAGATTTGAACTTTTCAGGTGTTGTGCATAACAGAGTTTTGTATTTGCCATGATAAAAAGGTCTGCTATGCAATATGATTAAAGCTAGGTTTGGGGGCAAAAAAAAAAGCATAGACACTGTTGGTACAATATCAAAACTGCTAAATTAACAAGGACAGAGTCTGGAAAACTTTAGTTTTGTACCGTGTTTGGAATTAATTACAAAGTCTTTCCTTTCAACTGTCAATTTGGATTCAATAAGACAGTTGAGAAATTGGATGCATCAACTGGCAAGAATGCAAATTAATGTGCAACACAAAATATTGATTTACAACATGTAACGGTGTGGGGGTTAGGTGGACTGGCCTTGCTAAATTGCCCCTTAGTATCAGGGGGACTGGCTAGGGTAAATGCATGGGGATAGGGCCTGGGTGGGATTTTGGTTGGTGCAGACTCGATGGGCCGAATGGCCTCCTTCTGCACTGAAGGATTCTACGAACAGTCCGAATGCCTATTGTCATTTTATCTAAATTATTCATTGTTTCATTCACCGATCATTGGGCATTAATTTTTGTTCAGATTTAGCTAAAGTAAAACACATGTTTTAAGACTGCAACATATTTTGTTAAAATTTCATGAGTTTTAAATCTATAAATTCGTACATAACTATGGATTATTTCCATTTTAAAAATTCAAATCAGGTTTCGAAGAATCACCATAAAATCTCAGATGCAATGAAGATACAAGTCAACCAAACAGTTAAATACAAATGGTCTTCCACAAATATTACCGTCTTAGTGCTGAACCATCTAGATTATCAATTTTGTTGTCACATCTGTCACAGTGCAGTTCTGGTGGCCTGAATTCTCCTTCTACGTGGGTTGGAGTCTTGTAACACTGCCATGAGATTTTGTCCGATGACTCCAAATTTTGTGCAGTGATACCATTGTATAGAGTCGTCTCGCTCACCTCCGGCACTGGTGGTAGTCTTTGTGATAAAAGCCCAGTCTTATCATCAAGGCTGGGGATTGCCTGAAGTTCTAGACCATTACTGTACAGCAATGGATTAATGGGCACAGGAGCTCCTTCCAAACCTTCTGCCTCTGGACCTCTTGGTTGGGGGCTGAGAGTTGGTGGAAGAGGAGAGATGGGAGAATGTGGAGAATCCATAGGATTCAAATTTAGTGGCTTGCTCTGGTTTCCTGGAGGTCCAGATGCTGGCTTGCCATACTTCCTGCTGCTGTGCATTTCTAAGGAATCAATACCAACCAATCCAAGCTTCTGTCCTGTGGGATCCTGTTCCATGCAAAGCTCATCGGTTAATGAGGGTCGATGATGAAATGGAGTCATCGGTCGTTTCTGCTGCTTATCTCCCTTTTCCTGCTTCTCATTTGTTTTGTGCTTAGAAGAGGCAGATGATGGCAAGGAAGAAGCGGAAGGGAGCCCAGCATTAAAACCAGGCTGGGAGATGGATGGAGGGCGGTTTGTGCCTGTTGCACTTCGTTGTTTTAGAAGCTTTTGCCTGAAAAACAACATTCAGAGGCTGTATTCAACAATAATGGAATTCTCAATGCATATAGTTTCAAAAGTGACCCCAAGCGGCACCATGTCAGAATCAAGACGACAACAGTGATGGTAAACTTTGTATGACGTTAAACACCTTTTCCCAGTATTAAGGAAAGTGCTCACATTTACAGCATACAGCCTAACCAAATTATTCAAACTGAAGATAGAAAATGCTAGAAAAACTCAGCGTGTCTGTTAGCATCTGCGCAGAGAGAAACAGTTAACATTTGAGTCCACTTGGCTCTTCTTCCAGTAATAAGAATTGAAAAGTTAATTCTTTCTCTCTCTACATATTCTGTCAAACGTGCAAGTTTTCCCACCATTTTGTTTTATTTTCAGATTTCCAGCACCCACAGTATTATGCTTCTAATTATTCAAACTCTAGTAACACCAAAACAAACTGAATAAAATCTGCTTTTTTGTGTTAATCCTATATCGATTTCAGCAGTGCAAAGTGGCTAAAGATGAAAATTGATTAGAATCAACAGCATGAACAACTGCAAAACACAAATGTTTTAATGAACATGCAAAATTTGACACGGTGTCGCATAAGAGGCTGGTGCATAAAATAAAAGCCTACGGAAATTGGAGGAAGCGTGTTAGCATGGATTGAAAACCAGCAATAGCAAACAGAGTTGGAATAAATGGGTCCCTTTCAGAGTGGATGTAACTAGTGGAATACCGCAGGGATCAGTTCTTGGCCCACAATCGTTCACTATTTACACTAATGACCTGGAGAAAGGAACAGAAAACAAGATTTCGAAATTTGCCAATAGTAAGAAAATAGATGGAAGGGCATGTTGCGATAAGGATATTGAGATTCTGCAACGTGATTTGATAGGTTGGGTGACTGGGTGAAAACCTGGCAAATGGAGTTTAATGTGGGGAGGTGTGAGGTCATGCACTTTGATAGGAGGAATCAAATGGTAGATTACCTAAATGGAGAAAGACTGCATATGTGTGAAGTACAGAGGGATCGAGGCATTCAAGTGCATGAATCACAAAAAGTTAGCAGGTGGGCCCAACAAGTAGTTAAGGCGGCAAAAGACATTTTGGCCTTTATTGTAAAAGGATTGGAGTTTAAAACTAGGGAGGTTTTGTTGCAATTGTACAGGGTGTTGGTGAGGCCTTACCTGGAATACTGTATACAGCTTTTGTTCCCTTAGCTAAAAAAAGGATATAACAACATTGGAGGCAGTCCAAAGGAGATTCACCAGGCTAATTCCTGGCATGAGAGGGTTGTCCTATCCAGAGAGACTAAATAGTCTGGATCTGTATTCCTTGGAGTTTAGAAGAGTGAGGGGTGACCTTATTCAAACATACAAGATCGTGAGGGACTTGACAGGGTAGATGGCAAGATGTTTTCACTAACGGGAGTGTCCCGAACAAGGGGACATAGTGACAAGATAAAGGGCTGGTGAACAGATATTTCTTCTTGCAGAGGGTGATTTTTTTAAAATTCATTTGTGGACATGGGCGTCACTGGCTGGCCAGCATTTATTGCTTATCCCTAGTTGCCCTTGAGAATGTGGTGATGAGCCGCCATCTTGAATTGCTGCAGTCCATGTGCTGTGGGTTGACCCACAATGCCATTAGGGAGGGAATTCCAGGATTTTGACCCAGCAACCGCAAAGGAACGGCGACATATTTCCAAGTCAGGACGGTGATTGGTTTGGAGGGGAACTTTCTGGTGGTGGTGTACCCATGCATTTGTTGCCCTTGTCCTTCTAGATGGAAGTGGTTATGGGTTTGGAAGGTGCCATCAAAGGATCTTTGGTAAATTGCTGCAGTGCATCGTGTAGATAGTACACTCTGCTGCTACTGAGCATCTGTGGTGGAGGGAGCAGGTGTTGTAGATGTGGTGCCAATCTGGGATTCCCTACCCCAAAGGGTGGTGGAGGCTGGATCATTAGAAGTATTTAAAGTTGAGGTGGATAAATATTTGAAAGATCAAGGAATAGAGGGCTATGAGGAAATGGCACAGACAAGGAATTGAGGAAGTCATAGACCAGCTAAGTATTGAATGGCAGGGTAGGCTTGATGGGCATGCTGGCCTAGTCCTGCTTATTTCTTGTGAAATATTCGTGCTTTCTTTCAGACATTACTTAACACTCAATATGTGACCAAGTTCAGTCTCCACTGTTATATCAGCAGTATCGCAGCTAGTAGAACTCTCGTCTCTGTGGCAGAAGACCACTGGAGTTGAATACCACTCCAGCACAAAACAATGCTGAGACTCCAGCACGGCACTGAGAGAGTGAAGCACTATTGGAAGTGCCATCTTTTAGAACATTAAACTGAGGTGCTGTCTACCTTCTGTGGTGGTCATTAAAGATTCCATGGCACTATTTTAAAAACGAGCAGGGGAGTTATTCCTGGTGCCCAAGCCAATATTTAGCTTTTATCTAGTTTATTTAATCATTATCATGTTGCTGTTTGTGGGAACTTGCTGTGCATAAACTGATTGCCTTAGTTTCTTATATTACAACAGAGCATTTTAAAAGTACTCAACTGGCTACATGGCACTTTGGGATATCCTGTAATTGTGAAATGTACTATATAAATCCAAGGCTTCTTTTCTATTTACAAAAAAATGTGATTAAGTTTGGACCCCAAGAGGCGAATTTGCCCAAGAACAAAATTCACCCTACTATGAAGTCATTAGGTAAATCTTTATGCGTTCTATTTTGTGCAAGGTGCTACTCAGGACCACATTTATTATTTGACAAGGGAAGCACCACGAGAACCTTCAAAAGTACAACAAAAGCAGAGTAGCAATTTTAGAAGTAGCTCCAAGCCACAACAGGTCAGAAAGGGTATCAAGCAAAACTAAAGCAATATTTTGGGATAAATTTTATTTTGAAAAGTTTATAGTATGCACAAATCTTTCAGAAAGATTTGCAGAGCTTTCTTGAATACTGAATTATAGCAATTAACAGATAGAGGATGGGAACATAATAACTGGAAAAATATACATTTTTAGGACACACAAGGACACCATTCTCAGCTGCTATCAGCAATGGAAGAGATGGCAATGGCAAGGGATAATTGAGTATCAAACCGAATAGAAGGTCACCTGACCAAACTCAGAATGCAGAGGGGCAAGGTTCTTGAATGGACGGTGTCCTAAGGCACATGTAAGCAAACACTGGTTGATATTAACAATGCCTTATGATTGTTTTTTCAGAAAATGGTGACAGCAGAAATGAGGTTCCACTCTCATGTTACTGCTCTCAACTTTTACCTTTTAACCTGGTCAGTTGATGGCTTGGCCAAACGATTAACTTGATAATTAACAACAGCCAATTTGATAGTGGATGCTGCTGGTTTGATAGTGGATTCTGGGTCAATTTGATAGTGGATTCTGGGTCAAGTCTAGTTGCCTTGGGTAGACTAAAAATAAATTTCATAAAGGAATAAAAGGACTCAATCTTCACAATGTTTATCTTGATGCACAAACTTTGCAATAATTAACAGCTTAAGCACTTCAAAAGTTATCACCCAAAGGAAGAAGTGAATTCGAATCCGGAGGTTGCCCGAGATCCAAACTCAATTACCTGGGTTGGTGACTCTCCTGGTTCTCACATCACAGTGATGTGCTGCTGCTTTCTCGAGCAGATTTGGGAATGGGAGTTTTAATTTTGCAGGATATGTCAGGATTGAGGGTGGGGTGTGCAGGCTGGAGGACACAGAGAAAGAAGAGAGTGTAGGAGGGGAGTAGTAGGAAATATCTGTTGTGCAATCGACCCTCATCCATCCGCTTGGTGGTTTCTACATGGTATCTCGGCTTCTGCAAGGCAGTGGGATGGGTGGTGGTGGAAGGGAGGGGGGGGGGGGGTGGATATTGAATGTACCATTACACACACTTGTTGCAAACCAGTGCACTACCAGATGATTGAGCATGGAAAAGTCACATCATATGACCTACAAAGGCAGAGCAATGCATGGAGCTTGTATGCTAAATAAGGGATATCCTACCTTGAACAAGAACAATTCACTCTTTGGCCAGGCTCTGTAAAATCCCAGGAAGCAGCATTGCTGGCCACCTCTTCCTCAGAACTTTCACTAGTTGAATGCCTTCTTTAATACATGCATATGAAAAAAAAGTCAGTGATAGTGTTCACACCTCTTACAATATTCAACTTCACAATTCAACTCATTAACTCATGAAGGTTAAGTTTTGCTCGTTGTGGTTGAAAGTTTCCATGAAAACTGATTTTTTCTTTTGCTGTCTCATGACACATCGACAAGCAGCAGTTCTGTATCTATTCATTAATGTAACTTTTAATTTTTTTGTTTAAAGTGAACAGAACTGCCCACATAATGCATATCACAGAAGCTCAAGCGTGGATTAACCTTGATGGGTTTATGCACTTTTCCTGGGAAATGACAACTGTTCACAGGCCAAAATGTTCCAAGAATACAGATTTTAACCTTTAAAAAAACTTGCAAAATAGACAGATATCAGTTCACATTAGATTTAACAAAATGCAACATAGTCCCCTGAAAGTAAGTTGGTAAAGATAAAATGTAATGAACCAGAAAAACCATCAACTCCGTTAGTTAACCATCTATTGTGTCAAGTTAACTTAATTCAGCTCTGCTTAATATGCCAGCTTGAGGTGTCAGGAAAAGGAACCTTTTTGTGCCTTTATCCAGCACGGTAGACGGAGCACTTCAGTTTGGAAGTACATGCATGCTTCTTGCCTGCAAGTTTGGAAGGTCAGGAAACCACTGGAAAATGGGCAGCACTTTCAAAACCAAATTTCTGGGCCTTCGGGTTCAATGGAAAGAGAAAATAACCTCTGAGGAAATTGTGTTCTTCCTTTAATATGGCTTTCAGTTAGAAACAGAAAAAAGGAAATGGGAAAGCACGTGAGAGAAATAGAGGGAGCAAGGAAAGAAACAAAATCAAATCAACTGGTTACAAAAAAGGAAAAAAGGTTAAGGAACAAGCTGCCCACTTGGAATACAAAGGAAACGAGTGTAATGTTAAATACAAACAAAATTCATGTGGAAAATGAACAGGAAGATGTAGATTTAATAGAACTAAAAGTCTGGCTGCAAACAGTAGTGGAAAATAAAACACTAATATTTAAAGGAGGACAGAATAGAAAAGGATTTGCACTGTTGGTGAAGGGAACACATGTTGGAAAGGTCTGATCTAAACAAAAAATGGTCCAGAGTCAGGTAATACTACAAGTGGGAGGAAAATTAAGAGTAAACTTGTAGACAGATCAAGGAAATGGGTAGAAATGCAACTTCTGACCTCGGGAATACTAACTGCCCACTCATTCACTTAGGGTGGTAGTGAACAGAAAAGAAGGAATGGCATTCCTAAAACAGGTGTAGGACTTGAAGGCTATATGGGATAGAAGACATGCTTCAGCTATACAAAGCCCTGGTTAGACCATATCTGTGTGCAGTTCTGGGTGTCACACCTGAGGAAGGATATACTAGTCTCGAAGCAAAAACAACAAGAATGATGCTTGGACTCCAAGGGTTAAGCTACAAATAGAGCTCACACCACTAGGGTTATATTTCTTGGATGGCTGAACAGGCATGCGGTGCTGAATAGCCTACCTGTTCCTATTTTCTAATTGTGAGGTGGGAGAGATTGTAACAGCAAGTTAGTGGAAAATAAATCAATATTTACATGGATACTTAACAAGTACTTCTGATATGTGCTTATTGAAGAGGTTCAGGAGAAGGCAAGCCCTTAATTCGTTAAAAGTGAGGCAAGAGATATAAGTATAGTATTAGATAGCTGAACCGGAGGAGGACAAACTTCCAAAAACAACAGGAAACAATCAAGAGGCCTTCCTCTGCGCAAGAAACCAGTGGTTACAATCAGACACACATAAATTGACAAAAATTTCAGTTTTCATTTCTGAATTCTTATCCTTAGAATAGTCCGGAGCCATATTTAGAATGACTAGTTTTATTTGAAAAGAAATATGACGAATTTAAACATTAACTAGCACATCAAATTTGGAATTTTATCATAACCCAAATCTTCACCTAAGAAACAAAATGTATGAAGCAGGTTATTTAAAAAATTAACAAAATCAAGGACTTCATCCAAGGTCTGGCAGATGAAAACAAGTTCATTTTTAGTTAGCCAAACATCTGAAAAGCACAGAACCACACCATTAAGCTTAAAAGTTGTCAAAGCCATTGATGTAGGTACAC
The DNA here is from genome assembly GCF_964213995.1 of Mustelus asterias. Classification (NCBI taxonomy): domain Eukaryota; kingdom Metazoa; phylum Chordata; class Chondrichthyes; order Carcharhiniformes; family Triakidae; genus Mustelus; species Mustelus asterias. The sequence goes on along the minus strand of NC_135813.1, from coordinate 71,032,348 downwards.
AGGTAGTTTTGGTTGGTCTAAAAGTGCACATTTTCACTCTGTGAAAGGATAGACTCTATTTCTCCAATTCATGCAGGTTAAATAAAGGTCAGAAGCATAAAAACTTAGGCATACCAAATAGGTGTATGGTATTTAGCTAGTTCAAACTGCATAACGTATCAGTGCTAAGTACAAGCAGGTTTTCTACTGCTTACCCAGGTAGGACCACCCAACTACATAAAGCACTGTTTCCTCTGCTTCTTGTTGTGTTCAAACATCTAGAGTAGGATTTTCCACCACCATGTCATGTTTTGCGGTGGTGGCCCACCAGTGGCTAGCAACGGGATCTGCTGGTCCCACTGCTGTCAACAGGCTTTCCCTGATGTTTGCAGCCGCAAGTAGGGGGATGACCGTTAGTGGAACTAAAAGGAAAATTTCAGCCCTGGTCTTAATTTGAAGATTATCTTTAAAAGCGACTGTAGGAAACTTGGACTCGGGGATTTGAGAGACATTCAAATGGGGTGACTGACAGATGATCATAAAATAGAGGTGATCTTGGTGTATTAGGCACACAACTCAATAACGCTGTAAATTCGACAATCTTTCAAATCACCTATTTGATTTGCATCCTGATTGTACAAGTATCTGAGTGCAGATACATAGGAAATTCCACCTACCAGTGGAATTGAGCACAACTAACCTTCTGTCACAGCATACTTATTTAAACTTACTTCAGTTGTGTTTTGTTCAAATTGCATTCTTTCCAGACTTTCTGAACCATCTGATTGGTTATTTTCTGAGGAATTTTACCAGAATGTTTTGGGCTTGATGCATTTACAGCTCCTTCTTGTCCACTCACATGACTGATGACAGTCTGTGCAATCCCATCACCTGCATTTTGAAAATAAAAAGTATAGTGACAATATCCAAAATACAATCCTGGAAATGGACTTCAGATAGTCTTTAACAGTTATTGTATAACGGCTTAACCATAAAACATGTCACACAGCCCAACACAAGATAATAAATATTTCCCTGAATGGAAACAGATAAATCTAAAAATAAATTAGAAGTGGAAATTGTCGACCTTCTCTGATTGCTGCTAAAATATATTTTGCTTTCAACACTCAAGAGAGCAAGTTTTCAATCAAGAAGATATTTTGCTAAGCTACTTAAACCCAAGAACATGGGTTGCAGCTTATTTAATGGAAGAAGATTTTTACTTCTTCTAACACACCATCACAAATATTAGGAGTTGGAAGAACATAGTTCTAGAGATAGATTCACACAATGAAAGACTGTAGCTACTTGGGTAATCAAAGTGTGATAATTTTACATAGTCACCATTTGCCACCCCCTGAAATAAACACAGTCACTAACCATGTCACCAAAAAAAATCAACACATATTACATATTCCACAAAAGATTGTTGCAAATTTTGTTCAGCAGCAGAGGGAAGGTGAATTTTTTTGGCATTCAATGCAACAGTTGGAAAAAGTATGAGACCTTCAGCTTTTCCATAAATTATGCTTGTCAAATAAATGATACATCTCTGGCTGTTAATAAAGACTATTGCCTGCAATAATATTTACTCAATCATTGACCAAATAACAAAATATTTTTGTCCAGTTATGAAAGTAGAATGTATTTTTGTTTCTTAGTGTTATACTCTTTTGAGCTTGAGACAATTATTCACCGATAACCAACATTATTCTGTTCAATCAGAATTTCATACAGCATTATATCCTGAAATTTTTTGTCTATAATTTACTTTGTCTAGAACTTCAGGAAAAAAATTTAGGTCCGACTTTGCTGACAGAGGCAACTAACAGTGCCTGCTACTGAAATCAGTGGTGAGTATAGATCTTTGTGGTATGAATTTCACCTTCCAAAACGTTAATTTCATTCAGCCGCCAGCTATCACAAGTCACTGGCATCCAGTAATAGTGATAAAATCAGGCAGATTAAGCAGCCAATCTCATTGAAGCATTTGCAGACAGCAAACCAGGAAATTACGGGCAGATTTTGTCATTCATTTTTCATGATTTCACTGAAAGTGAAATAAAGACCTGGATGTACATATGGGTTTAAGGTAGAAGCTAAAACACCTTAAACTTCACAATATATACTGAAAAACTATCAAATTTTAATCATGAAATTGAGAAAAATTGGGTTTTCAGGGCCAGAGAGGCTGGTCAGCAATAATGATGACTTAGTACCCCATTAAAAACCCAGTTACACCTCATTCAACAAGATATAATTTTTCCAAGGATTTTACAGTGAGACTAAGAGCGGACGTTCATGCCAAATCAGTAACTTCTAATTTATTTACACTTGCGAAGATTTCCTGCAAAGGAGCAACCACTATCAACTTCTGAATTTCCATTTTTAATTAAACACATAGAAGTTGCCGTCAGTTTCAGAGTAACAATGGTGAACCTTTGACAGTTTCACCAGCATCATTAAAACTGAAAAATCTGGGCCTTCATCTACTGTCAGAAACACCATCATATAATTGGTAGAAGGAACTGTAGTATTTTGAAACTATCAAAAATTGTAACAGAGCACAGCAAAATAAAAAAGCAATGTTGGTGCAAAGACTATTTCATATCTTGATTACGGTTTGGCAAATGTACTTTAGTCTGCGTAACAACATAACACACTTTTATAAATTATCTAACCGCTAACTATGCACTTAACGTCCGTTACAAAACAATGATGTTTACGGTGGGTATGCTTGCTTAAAAAAATAGTCCACAAAGATAGGTCATTTAGAATAACCAAGCAATCCAATAGCCTGGAGTTTGCATTCAGAGATTAATAAAGGGAATATCTTTTTTGTGCAAAAAGTGTTTTTGGGCATGAAACAAAAAGAGAGATGTTTGTCAAAAAATGCATATGTTGTTTGTAATAATATATGACTTGTAATTTTGGAGAGGTTTCTTTTTAAAGAGAGCCTTCCTTCCATTTAGGTGTTCCATTGGGTTGCAGGTCTTCACAGAATGAATTAAGCAGAGAGGCTCATTTCCCATGAATGAGTGGTACACTGCTTTAATCACTTAATTTTTTTTGGATAATGTGAAAGCCTTCTATTAAGCAAATCAACATTTAGGAAGTTAGTGTCCTTGAAAGCTTTCCTTGCACCAACTTAATAGTTTTAGCTACGTGAAGTTTTAGAGCAATGTGTTAGCTGGCTAATGAATGAAATGAATCACGAAAGCACGACTAAACGATCATCAAGTTATTTCTGACAACCAGCCCGACCAGCGAAACTGGGCAGCCATTCACTTAAAAATAATCTTTCACACTAGATTTTGAATCAAGATCAGAATAATGCCATGAGCATTCCCATCCTTTGTTGTGTGTGTTCTGGAAAGGAGTTTGATCAGTCTCAATTTAGTTCCTAGAGATCATGCCTCCATACCAAAATAGGATGACAATGAATCAAACCTACTTAAGTCAGGAGTGTCAAAGTCTCAGGTGATAAATGGGGAAATTCACAATTTTTTTCAGCAGACAAATCAGATTGCTGAAGCAGAATAGAGATATCGTCAGTCTGCATTTAGTAACAACATACCTATTAGGAGTAAGCTTGATACCAATAAAAAGATTCCTCATCATGGACGGCCCAAAAATTAATTCCAGCTTTTCAAACAAAAAACACTAGGTACCATCAAAAGTCTGCTTTTATAAATTACCTGACTTGCGATTTCAAATTTTCCCAAACACAACATTTATCAATGAATTAGTCAGGAACATAAAACAGGAAGCCATTTGACAACACTACAAAAAGGTGTTAAGATTCAGTCTATGGAACTGTACTATGAACACAAGTTTAACATTTCCTTTTATTTTGGGACGAAAAGAAAAAGGAACCCACAACTTACCATTCTGTAAGAACCTTTATTTATGACATTATAAAATTAAGTTGCTGATTAATTGCGCTAACTTGGTATTGATATAATTACCACATTCATAGAACGGAGGAGGAGCGGAGGAGGCTGAGGGGAGACTTAATAGAGGTTTATAAAATGATGAAGGGGATAGATAGAGTGAACGTTCAAAGACTATTTCCTCGGGTGGATGGAGCTATTACAAGGGGGCATAACTATAGGCTTCGTGGTGGGAGATATAGGAAGGATATCAGAGGTAGGTTCTTTACGCAGAGAGTGGTTGGGGTGTGGAATGGACTGCCTGCAGTGATAGCGGAGTCAGACACTTTAGGAACATTTAAGCGGTTATTGGATAGGCACATGGAGCACACCAGGATGATAGGGAGTGGGATAGCTTGATCTTGGTTTCAGATAAAGCTCGGCACAACATCGTGGGCCGAAGGGCCTGTTCTGTGCTGTACTGTTCTATGTTCTAACATAATTCCCACTTGTAAATTTAACGGTAAAATTAAATACCATTCTTCCTATGAGCAAATACCAAGAATGCATTTCAAGAATGCAAGTAAAGGAAATTCAAACATAATCTTCCTCATTTATGCAAAAAAGATAAATTGTGTCATTGCCAAATTGGATCATTAGGGGGAGCTAAGTGTTCAGAATTAAATTGAACAGACCCACTTTTTCACACTGTCAGCCAAAAATCAGATTATGGTTCACACAGGTCACTGCTATTTTTTGCACTTTTTGTTCCACTATAAATATGAGTACAAATTTAAGGAAAAAAAACAAGTAAATTAAATACACCCGAGAAATTCAATTTAAAAACAAGCCAGTTAAAGCCACGCGTCCAACGGGGAATCCCCCCGATTAAGGGCAAGCAGTTTAATGGATGTTTTGAAACATGGCTACAGGATAAAACGAAGTGTAGAAAATAGACACAGAAGTTACATTAAAAGTAGAAGTTAAAAATATCTCAGTAAATCTCTTGACAAGTACATGAATGAAATGGGAAGAGAGGGATATGGTCCCTGGAAGGGTAGGGGGTTTTAGTTAAGTTGGGCAGCATGGTCGGTGCAGGCTTGGAGGGCCAAAGGGCCTGGTCCTGTGCTGTAATTTTCTTTGTTCTTTAAATTTAAACATTATATAGTTTAAAAAAGCCATTCTGTGAACAGCCCCTGCGGCTATTTTCTACAGTGCCAGTCATAGTTCCTAATGCCATATGGCAAAGCAAATAATTCGCATGAATATCCAAAGATATCTGTGGTTTGGAAGAAGCTTTTTTTTTTCAATAAAAATTGTAATAAATACAGTACATAAATTCAAATGCTACGTCAGTTTTGTTGATGGTTAGGTTTGAAATCTGAAACAATTTATCAGGTTACAGAATGGCTTCAAGTTCATATTGGACTTTGAGTGCCACCATTTTAAAAAAATACACTTTTACTCAACCAGTGCTATAAATTGTGCAGTCTCTGCAATGTAACATCTTCAAAACAGTTTGCAAGTTGAATGCTGCAAACCAAACATACACATGGGACTGTAGCATAATTTCAATTAGGGGAGTTTCCGATTAAAATACAGCTAGATACACTTCACAAATGCAACACCAAAGCTGTCATGTTCAAAAAAATTGCAACATTTTGTAGTTATGTTACTGTATGGTTAATGCAAATGTATGAAAAACAGTTTTGTTATGTCCCCACATACCAAAGGAACAGCCAAATGGTGAAAACAAAACCAGAAAGGAAAAACAAAAGAGCAACGGCACTCCCTTTTTCCCCCAGTCAGGACAGAACACCTTTCCGGGCACAAATCAAATAAATCAATATTCAAAATCGTGACCAACCTAAATGTTTCAAACAGTTTAATGCACTTGGTTTAAAGCTGTTCCCAATTTACAAGTTACGCAGATAGGTGAATAAATGCTACGATAGAAACAAGTGGGCATCTGCAGTTATAATGGGTGGGATTTTCCAGCCACGCTCGTCCCAAGAGCGGAAAATCCTGCCCGAGGCCAACAGGCCTTGCATGGTCCTGTCCCGCCGCTACGTGGCGGACAGGAAAATTGCACCAAAAACATCTTCTAGATGCCAATTCTGTAGACAGATAACTTGTGAGCTAACACATTCTTAACATAGTACTTTCAAGTGAGTCCCCAAATTCAACAACCTACTTTCAGATGAAGGCTGTATATAAATTACATCTTCTACTTAAGACTCTGAAATACCATAAACATTAGTTTATCAGAAATAGCTTTCATTTTCTTTTAGCAACCAAGTCAGAATGCAAGGAAACTGAGAAAGTAAAGGAGAAAATGTAGAGGAATAACTTTTGCTGCAATTTATATGTTACAAACACCACAGTCATGACTGGAGAATCGATTCAATCGTAAAATAGGCAGCAGGAATGCAGAATTAAGGCACATTTGTCTTTAAAAATAGGACTAATGGCGACTTGGTTTCTCAGTTTAAACACATTGGCTACCTGTGCAACCAGCTCCAAACCCAAGCTTCCTATAGAGTTCGTTAGTTCTCCCCCGTGCTGCTTCCCTCTCTTTTGGCTGAGATTTTGATCACCAATTCTAATATCACCTTCTGTACTTTGCCATCCATTGGTACAATCATACCAACCATCAAGCATCTTGGGGCATTAAAGAGGTTACATAAATACTCCTGGCACTCGTAACACAGTAAGAAGTTTAACAACACCAGGTTCACATCACTCCTAACACAACCAGGGAGAGATATTCCTGCTCCTGATTATTTAGTAACCTCTGAAGGAAACTATTCCAGTACATGTCCAATGAGCATGGGAGATTAATAATTTGCCAACAATGTCTAGACTTGCATTCAGAATGGTCCTTTAGGCACAGTACCAGAAATGCCAGCAGATAATGGGAGGATTATAGTTTTAAGAGAAGCAGGATGCAGCTTTTCAACTGCTTAATTATTATAGTACACAACAGGTATTTTTTTTTCCAGAAAAACCTTTGCTAAACTGTAGATTATTTGGATATTTCTATGAAATCCAGTAATTTAACAAGCTAGGAATTGGTACCTCATTACTCAACATATTAAGAGTTAGTAGATATAGTTGCATACAAAGAAAAGTATTGGTTGAGTATCAGTACTCCGGCCTGAAGCGGAAAGTTGTGGCCCAAATACAACCACAAACTTGATTCCATCGTCTTCAGCACATAACATAAGTTGGAACATCTTCAGCACAGCCATCTTTCAGGTCATGAAATGTTAAATCAAGGCCACGTCTGTCCTTTCAGGGCAATGTCAAAGAGTCATGGCACTATTTGAAGAGAGGGAGTTTTTCCAAGTGCCCTGGCAAGCATACATTCTACACCCAACAGGTGATATGGTCATTTATTTAATTGCTGTCTGTAGACCTGCTATTTGCAAATTGGATTTCCTCTATTACTACAGTGCTATGCTACCAGCTGTAAAACATTTTGGAACATCGAGTTGAGAAAGGCACTACACCTTTCCTAATATTTTGCTAAATTATTTTCCAAGTGGTCATATTTCACTTGTGAAAACATACTCAGGAGCTGGATTTCTTTATCCTTTCCTAAAGACTCATTCGGAACTGAAAGAAGCTCATGTAGTCTGTGCTAACTCTTTTGACAGCTCAGATTAGTTCCACTCCCCTGCTTTTTTTTAAAAATGCCAAAGCCCTTATATTCAAGTATATATCCAATTCTATTTTGAAAGATACTATTAAATCTGCTTCCACCACCTTTACAGATCATGATTCCAGCTCATGCAGATCAGTTATTAGAAGTCTGAACTGAAAGGTTTGAAAATATGTTTACTAGATTGATTCCAGGGATGAAGGGCTTGTCTTATGAAAAGAGATTGAGCAGTTTAGGCTTATACTCACTGGAGTTTAGAAGAATCAGAGGAGGTCCAATTGAGGTATACAAAATGCTAAAGGGGATAGGCGGGGTAGATGCAGAGCAGATTTTACTTCTTGTTGAACATTCTAGAATGAAATGCCATAGTTTTAGGCTAAGGAGTGGCAAATTTAAGACAGAAATAAGGAGGAATTCCTTCACTCAAAGGGTTGTGAATCTGTGGAATTCTCTATCCCAGAGCACAGTGGACACCAGAACACGAAACAAATTCAAGAGAAAGCTAGGTTTTTAATTAGTGGAGGGATGAAACATTATGGCGACTGGGCAGGAAAGTGGAGATGAGGCCGAGGTAAGAGCAGCCACGATCGCGTTGAATGGCAGAGCAGCCTCAAGGGGCTCAATTCCTATCCTGGCTCCTGGTTCTTATGCTCTTCAATCATAACCATCTCTCTTGCTCTTCCCTCTCCTACCTCCACAAATAGCAACTTGGGATCTCGGAGACATAGAAGGATTGGCTTTTGTTTCTTGTTCCTAGCAATGCTATTCTTTCCCTTCAAATCTTAGGCAGTACAACTTGGAGGGGTGGAACAGGTGTAGCAAGTGTGATTCAGTATGTTACACATCAGGTGACAGTGCAGCAGCTGGGATTTAAAGTAAAAAGGAAAATGGGCTTGCAGAGCACAGGCAAAGACAACAAAAAAAGTACTTACTCTCTATTTGCATAAACCCATTAACTGGTGCTGTAGCTATATATAAATGATGTAATAGGGTCTATGATGCTGGATTGTCAGTCGTTTACCAGAGATGTGTGCTTTTTCATTCATAGTAGTTGTCCTAGGCTCTGGGCAGGGAGTGACAGAGATCAGATAAATGTCCATGGTTTTTTTTCTTTCAGTAAAGACCAATAGTGAAATTGGGGAAAGGGCCTCGTTCAGGCAAGAAGCCCCTGACTGAAGCGCTTGCACTCAACAGTGTTAAGTATATTCTCATATATCCCACTGGAAAGAAAAGTTAGTCTTAGCACACTTCACCAAACAATGCACTTCTAGATTGCTCCTACAGCTGACCTAAATTGCTCTATTTGCATGTTGAGTTATTTAGCAAGTGACAATATCTCAGTTTAAGACAGATGTTCTACCTTTATAACTGATGCATTCAAGCTATCCAATTATGGTTGATGCATTCAAGCTATCCAAACATTATTCTTGCACTATACAAGATCAGAATTATGGCTTTATAACTTGGTTCCTGAAATTTGATATTCTGTATTTGTTGCAAAGAGTTTTTGTCTCGTATGTTTCAAGCAACATTCGGCTTTGTTTAAAATAATAATATTTATATCTGGTCTAAAGAGCGAGTATCATAGACATTATTGCATAATTATGTATAGCTAAAGGATCCAATGAGGGTGTCATATCCCACAACTGTTGCTAATTTCTATAGATGCTGTTGAGTAATTTGCTGCTCAATCACTACAATTTTGATTAAAATATTCTGTGGATAATTCAAGTAGATATAAAATGATAATAAAATCATTTGTTACAAATAAATTGCTTTCATCTTATAGAATTCTGGAAGAATATACTGCCATCCATTTTCACCAACCTTTACCACTTTGTTGGTAAGGATGCTAATCTTGCTCAAGTACATTTTGATTACTGGAATCAATTCTGGTACTTTGCTCAAGTGATTGTTGTTGTTGGGCATCCCAGGGGATTTAGAGACTGCCTTCAGCCAATATCCATGCATGCAAACGCCCCAACAGGGTTAGGAACATTGAGGTCAATTGCAGAACATGAACCACTCACATAGCTGAGGCAACAGTTAGAAAATAAAACTGGGATACTTGCTGCTTTGTACAGTTTAGTGTTGCACAAGGTGGTATTTTGCTAACAATATATTTAGGGGAGCCAACATCTTTTAAGAGACTTTTAGATAAGTACATGGAACTTAGTAAGATAGAGGGTTATAGTAAGCCTAGTAATTGCTAAGGTAGGGACATGTTCGGCACAACTTTGTGGGCTGAAGGGCCTGTTTCTATGTTTCTAACATCAAAAATTCAAACTTTACCTCAGCTGGAATGCCTACCTCAACTGGTGCAAACATTAACTGTCCAACATCGATCATTAACATTTTGGTCCACAAAAAGATACCCAGTAGATTTGAAAATTGATGGTCAGAAGAGTATAACAACTCTTCGTTGCTCCTCCCAAATCCCAGGCCAATTGGTGCTATCAACAGGTAAGGGGGAATGCTCATTGGAAAGCACAGAAAGCCATTACGGATTAAAGATTGTAGACACATCAACACAAATGCTATAATTTTGTCCAAGGAAAGCTTGGGTTGTGGGGAGCCAAGTCTGTTATTTCAAACTGTTTGCAAGAAAGAATCATCTGCTCTCAGCGCCCTGCATATGTTGAAACTTCACACCACATAACCCGAAGATAATTTTCTTCCTCTCCCAAATGTTATAGGTTTTAAGGTGAAAGGATAATGAGCTCACCAATGACTGTGTTTCTATAGCTTAGTATACAATTAAAACTTATTCTAGGTGCGTGTGTGCCAATACAACAAAATCAAGCATTAGGGCAAGACCCATAACAGCAGTAAGTTCAAATAGAGAAAAAGAGGTTATAGATTAAATATGTTCAGGCATTCAAAATAAAATTAGTTATCGGCAAATAGTATCAATATATAAATGGAATAAAAAATTATAAACTGAGTAGGAAAAAATGATAAAATAAATGAAAACACATTTATTAGCGTTCCAGGTAGGGAACTTAAACAATATTAGTCATTAACAGCAACTAATGAAATTGGAATCAGGACTTTCCAGGTAGCCTGATGCTAGACCTCTACAAATGTTTAGCACACATCTACTGGTCCAATTGTTAATGTTAGATTTTATTCATCAGTAAATTATATTACAGACGTTAAAACTAGTCAGAGCAGATCATCATAAAAGTTAGATACATCATAAACCTGCATTAACTTAAGGGAAGTATGCCTTTATGGTCTGCCTAGGCGAGGTGGGTGGCGAGTGGCAACCCACACCGAAAACAGATCATAGAAATCATAGAAACCCTACAGTGTAGAAAGAGGCCATTTGGCCCATCGAGTCTACACCGACCACAATCCCACCCAGGCCCTACCCCCATATCCCTACATATTTACCCACTAATCCCTCTAACCTACCCATCTCAAGACACTAAGGGGCAATTTTTTAGCACGGCCAATCAACCTAACCCGCACATCTTTGGACTGTGGGAGGAAACCGGAGCACCCGGAGGAAACCCACGCAGACACGAGGAGAATGTGCAAACTCCACACAAACAGTGACCCAAGCCGGGAATCGAACCCAGGTCCCTGGAGCTGTGAAGCAGCGGTGCTAACCACTGTGCTACCGTGCCGCCGATGATCAGAAAAGTTAGATATATCATAAATCTGCAGTAACAACTTGTGGGAAACATACCCATTATGGTCTGCTCAGGTGAGGTGGGTGGTGTGAGTGGCAATCCACAACTTAAGGTGTCTTTCACACTTCCTGGTCCTTGTGTTGGATTTGTATGGCCTCCTGCGTTAGCAGCATTTGAAATTACAGGGATATCCCCCTGAGGAATCAACACGAAAGCTGACGGGTATACCATTCTTACTCCACCTACAGAAATACAAACAAATAAATGTTTTCAAAACCTGTGGAAGCACTAGAACGAATCAGGAGGAGATCACAACATAACAGTTGAAAATATAGAGTTCGATTTTTTTTTTTAAAAAGGTCTTTCTCTTCTTTCCTAAAGGTACGATATTTTCAGTTCTCAAAAGAAATCACCCATATCAAATCAAGTAATAGGTTAGAGTCAGAGTTTTACAGCACAAAAAGAGGCCCTTCGGTCCATCCTGTCTGCACCTATTTTCCAGCACTTGCCCCATAGCCTTGTATGCTACGGCATTTCAAGTGCTCATCTAAATACTTCTCGAGCGTTGAGTGTTTGCACCTCTACCACACTTTCAGGCAGAGTGTTCCCACCACTGTTCGTTTGAAAAAGTTTTTCCTCACACTCCTGCCCTTAAATTTGTGCCCCCAGTTTACTGACTCCTCTCTGCTAAGGAAAAAGTTCCTTCCTATCCACCCCGTCTTTGTCTCTCAATTTTATACACCTCAATCAGGTCCCGCCCCTCAACCTTCTCTGCTCGAAAGAAAACAACCCAGCCTATCCAGTGCCTCTTGATAGCTGAAACGCTCCAGTCCAGGCAACATCCTGGTGAATCTCCTCTACACTTTCTCAAGTACAATCACTTCCTTCCTATAGTGTGGCAATCAGAACTGCACAGAGTGCTCCAGCATTTTATACAACTATACATATAGTTAATTATTTCAAATTATAAACAATTACCCAAATAAGAATTCAATAAATATTTGATTTACCTGTGACATTCCTATTTAACATGTATGAAGTATTTCCAAAGATTGGGTATTACAGCTGAACAGTATTGCACATTATAAAATACCAGTGAGAACAATTGATAATTTTTCCATCCCAAGTCACAAAAACAGCAAAATGCACTGTATTAGAGGTCACATTGCCTTCACAAATCTGATTTCAAGCACACCTTCCATACATCATGCTTAAAAGTAGTGAAAACTACTAACACAAGCAGAAGCTGTTTGTGACTACAGAAGTAATGAAGATTACAGCTGATCAAACAGATTAATCATTTTAACCTAACGACTGATCAAATACAGAACAATACTCAAAAATTTATCTTCATCTGTAAATTTAATCACCACTTACTAATGAATCTATTTGGTTTCCCAACATTCATAAGCAAACACAAGATTTGTGCAAACACTGCAAAACAAAATCATGTTACTCAGTTACCTAATTTTATCTTAAAAGTTAACTAACCTACTGGACAATCAGAACAAATCATATAATTGTATATTTGTTTTAAGACAAAAAAATTCTCAAACATGAATGGAAAATGTGAACCAAATCATGGAAATTAAGAGAGCTTTGCCAACGAATTTATTACTTAGGCCTCATGATCTGAAAAGCAAGGCAAATCCATGCAAAGTAATTTTGCTGTTCCATCAGAAAGAATACATATATTGCTAAAACTATTTCACACCGTCTTGTGTGTGTTGTTTTGTTCAATAAAAATATCCTTTTAGAGTTGAACAGCTCATAATACTGACATTGTTCAGAAATTTCATCCCAAATTTCAGTTAGAATCTTATTTGTTAAAAAGAATGCTTAATTTAGTTACTTAAATTTAAAGGGTAAAAATAGAACCACATACTTAAATGGAAATTGCAAACAAGACGACGACATCGGTAATCAATAATCAAAAATGTATTAGTTTGTATTAAAGGGATGCATGGACCAGTTTTCCGCAAAAGGCATGCAGGCATGATTTTCTTTTGTATATAAAAATATGCTGATAAGCCTAAAATGGTTGAAGGTCAATGATGCCTCTAACTTAAAACAGCACTCAAATAAATGACAATATAGTAACACAATCTCTTGACGATACATATGGTTAGTTATCTTGGAACATCACTGCTTTAGAAACACTACTCCACACTCACCTACAATAACCTCAACAGCTACAGGGAAGTCATCATCACAATCCATCTCTTCTTCTTCCTTTGTTTCTTTCTTCTTCAATACCATTGGATAGAAGTATTGCCACTCTTCAATCAATTTCCTTGTAGCTGGATCAGACATCTTGTACGTCTGGCCCGTAAGCGTGCCATTCAGTCCAAATGGACTAATGATGACTGCAAAAAAAGATTATATTTTGAATTTTCTTTCAGACGTACAATAATTGTTTTGTTGTTAATGCCGACCATAGCAAATAATTTAAGAATCAGGAACCAGTGCTAAAAATGGGCCAAAAGGCTGGAGCTTTCAGACAGATGTAGATTTTTAAATCTCAAATAAAATTGACAGGGATAGAACTTGGATATGCAATTATGGACATGAAAGTCATTTCAAAAATAGAACAACCCAATTTTCAAAACAAGCAACTGGTTTCTGCAGTTACCCGTATTAAATCTGGATTTAGTGCCAACAAGTACATTAGTGTTTCCAGCACACCACAGATGTAATATTCCATTGCACCAATTATCATCTACCCTTCAAAATAAACGCTAGAAACTCATATCTTTGTCGCATTTGGTCTCAGGCCAACTAAGACGGTTCATAACCTTGGCTACCTAACCGGCCCCAAACAAGCTTCCAAGATCACATTTGCTCCATTACAAAGGCCAGCTATTACGACTTCAGCAATTTTTCTGAAGCATTCATCCAATCTTGTGCCACCTCAGTCGTCTCCTGGCCAGCCTTCCATTTGTCTACGCCAATATCAAAAAGTATTCCCTGCACTCTATCGTGCAATATTGGTTCCGGATTCCTCAACACTTCAAGTTAACCTATTGTGAACATTCCCTCAGCTTGAAGCTCTAAAATTCCTTCCTTAAACATCACCTGCTCATTCTTTGTGCCCTCCTCAAAACCCATGAGTACAAAATGTTTTTGGCCACCCTTCCTTTCATCTCCTTTGGCTTGGTTTCTACTTTAGACCAAGACTCTGACATACTTAGGAATATCTAAATTAAGTGCAACCTAACTTTAGTGCAGCTTTAAGTTTAAGGGGGGGGGGGGAAATAAACATGCACCTATTGAGCAAGGTTTCTGACATTTGCAAAATATTAAACTAGCAACTGTTGAATTTATCAGTTCAAGTTTCTATATGAATCTAGAAAAATGAACATTGGATGACAAAGCAGAAGTTTTAATAAAATACTGTTATCAATAAACAGTACTTCAGATTGCAGGATTTTACTTATAGAAAAATACTTCAGTAATTAACCTTGAAAAGGTGTGGCTGACAAGAGTGCCATGTTGATGTGCTCTTCATTGACAAGGTACACAGGCTGGTGCTGGGCAATTTCAACACTTGTGCAGACATTGCTCTCTCCATGCAGAAAGAAGGTGAAGGAACAGGAAAGGTGCTCACTGTGAAAGATCAGAAAAACGTTGATTAAATGACTTGCCACAGTCTAAAAAATTTATCTCAGTTTTAAATGACCTGCCCTACAACACATGGTAATGGCAAAACATAAAGCAATAGTAAATAGAGAAAGAAACACTGCACATCTATGAAACATGGTAGTTCCCAAGCTAACACCTTGAGGGGGAGGGAAACATGCGAAATGTGGCATAAAATGTGCACAATTCCTGAGAACGATAAATGAGTTGGGTATAAAGCACAATTGGTACGAATATTGTCTATGATCCGTGAAAGTGGAATGAGTAATGGGCAAAAATCCAGATTCTGTTTCAGGTTTTCTTATTTAGTTGCAATTGGCCTTAATGTAAATACACAATGGGAGGAAAATCTAAAAATTGTTTGCCATTAGTGGAGTGGGATTTTCATTTGTGAACATTCCTAAAATAATCTTTTGCTCACTAAAAATTGTTCCTTCAGTTGTGACCAAAAAAGAATTTAAAGCCGACAAATAAGCACTGCACCCTTTGGGCTAAGGAAGTAATCAACAGGATTGAAAAAAAACTGGAGATCAAAATTGACAATCACAAAAGATCTGTGACAAATCTTCTCTTTTCCATGTAGTACTTTATTTATTAATTGCAATAACATGTCTTCAAAAATGGCAAATTCAAAAGCGAAGTTCATATAATTTACATTCCGAATACAAATCATGAATCTGACCAGTAATGTTACGACTGAGGCTGAAAGCAGCCCACAGCAACGTCCAACCGAAATTACTGTTTTTGCAAGATATATGATGGACATGTACATTAATTTCACTTATGCACTGATGCTACATCACATTGTGATTTAGTTTATGATTGAGACATGTTTCATTCTGATATATCATGATGTGTAATATTTCTAACAAGTTCAATTTTAAACTGAGAAGTTTCAATTTTTTGCAGCACAGATGCACACCTGCTTCAGACAGATCAATTCAATGTCTGAAGTTTTGCAAACAGATTCATCTTCATGTTTGGCTTTATTTAAGAAGATATATTGGGCCAGATAAAAGTAAACATATAGCAACAACTACAAGACCTCTGATGAACAGTTTAAATTATGATTTAATTACTCAATTCCTGTGCAAGAACACCTCCACAGAAAACAAACAGCAGGAGGCCGGTCGGCACATCAAGTCTGCACCGACTCTCCGAAAGAGCATTTTACCCAGGCCCAACCCCCTATCCTCATAACCCCGTGGATTTATCATGGCTGATCCACATAACCTGCATATCTTTGGACACGAAGGGGCAATTTAACATGGTCAATTCACCCAACCTGTACATCTTTGGACTGGAATCAAATTTCTTCCAGGGCTGTGCAGGAAATCAGCTGCAGCATTAACTGCAACATGCAAAGAAAGCTAGCATATCATTCTGGGATTATTTCTAAATCTGCGCACAAATTTACTTGTTAAATTATGACTTTCAAGAGAACAGAAACTTAAACTTGAGTGCCAAGTTAAGCATGGTACAGTGCTAAATGGAGCCCCATAGCTGATTCTGGCACTCAACTAAGTTTTACCATCTAAAACAGCAGAATTCAGACGTCTTTTTAAATCTTCAAAATTACTTTACAGCTGTGCCTGGATTTGTAAAGCTCCTGTTTATCAAATCTGGCAAAATACCAAACCCCACAATTACACAAAACAGATGCCAATTTGTCGAAGTGACAGATTTACTACAGTCCTCTTGAGTTTGGGATTCAATGTCTTGTCTGTTGTAAGTGACTGCCCTCTATGCCCATGCCAACAGGGCTGAAAATAACATATTTAGACTTTGGTGAATAATAAAACTAAATTGCAAGTACCCAAAACAAATTCTAAACTTGTGCAATGTTGCTTCAGAACCGTACTGCAAGACTGCAAAGTTGCATTGTATCAGGTGATGACTTTGCAGCCAAAATAGTCAACATAATTTTTGCCTGTGCATCTTGATGGATCAAGAGAAAGATTGGCATGATATTTAAGGAATTTCTCTGGAAGCAAGTCAACAAGGGTGAAAAAATAACAAATTTCCCTAATTTCATGCCAATTTCTAGCCCAGTCCCTGCCATTTTGTAAATGATCAAAGTAAACAACCCTGTATTAACTGTTTATGCCACATCAATCCAAAATTCTTGAGTTATTCATGAAAGTGGACTGAAACAACATTAAAAAAAAGAGACCATTTAGATACAGTACTTACTTAAAAATACTTACAGTATTTGTATTTCTACAATGCATCAGACATTTCAATTTTAAAGTAACATTATCAAAAAGACCTCAAAGGGTGAATTGTATTCACATTGTATTGTTACAGCAGTGCAAGATTTCTTCATGGAACTAAAGTTGCCGTTTGGCAGTACAGAACTTGAGCATTCCTGGGAAAAGATGTATGCTATCAAAGCTTTTCATTTTGCACTGATCGGGACAGCGCGCAAGAATTTTACAATAGTAATGGGAGAATGTATACTGCATGAGAAGAGGTTGCTGATTGGTTGGCAAGTAAACTCTGATTGGCAGAGGCATCGTACTTTCTTCTCATGCAGTATACATTGTTGTCCCCCCCTTTACTGTTGGAAAATCCTTGCAAGCTATCCTGACGAGTGCAAGGCAAAGCGCTTTGATAGCATGTCTCTTTTTTCAGCAATACGCAACTGAAGTTGTCTGCCTTTCAGAGTCAATAATCACAACTCTGGATCAATACAAATACATAGCTACACAATCCTGAATCCAAAATCTAATTCAAAACAATTAAGCAAATCCAAATTGTTGTTACTTTATATCTGGACCAATTTCTAGTGTCCTGCACATTAGCAAAATTGTTTTATCGCATTACTTCATAAGGTCAGTATGCTTTCTCCTTTTAGCACTACAGTACTCATGATTCATCTTCGATCAGTCTCTAACTACATCAGAAAGTAAGCACTTTGTAACACTTTCATGAATCTTGTGGTGCAATGTTCTAACTCCTTCTAAACATAAGCCTATATTTAATTTTCAAAAACAAAATGGTCTTTTTATGATGGAAATGGTCTAATTTGTACATTTATTCCAATAATTTCACTAAGTAGCCTTCTTTACCCTTCTGGACCAACTTTACATAATTTTCAAAGGGTGGTACTTTAAGATATTTCGTCATGGTCTGCATAAAAACTAATGGGGGCCTATTAGCTCAGTTGGCTGGACAGTTGGTTCGTGATGCAGAGCGACACCAACAACAATTCCCATGAAGGCCAGCCTTCTCAACTTGGCTTCTCGCTTGAGGTGTGATGATCCTCGGGTTAAATCGCCACCAGTCAGCTGCTCTCCTCAAAGGGGAGAGCAGCCAAAGATCATCTGGGTCTTTGGTGACATTATCGTACCTTTTGCATAAAAACTGTACGATGGTCTCTCTGCTAGTTGACAAAGGGATCATCTAGACTCGAAATGTTGGCTCTATTCTCTCCCCATGGATGCTGTCAGATCGGTTGAGATTTACCAGCATTTTTTGTTTTTGTACACTTCTGAGAGACCTTTCTTTGGTTCTTTATTTCACTCAGTAGAATTCCTTTTGTCTTGCACCATCGTCCTTTGGCATTTAATCTCTTCTGTCCTTTCCCCTTTTGTTCTTTCCCTTCCTCTGTACTTGCTTAAAACCTGGTAACATGCCTAACTTTTTCCAGTTGTGCTGAAAAGTTACTGACCTGAAACATCAAATCAGTTTCTCTCTCCACAGTACTGCATAATCTACTGAGTATATCCAGTATTTCCTGTTCTATTCCATCATAGCAACAATTGCTGCACTTGAGCGAATACTCCTACAGTTTAGATTTCTAACTACATTTTCAGTTTCACCTTATTGTATTGAGTTTCAATTAATCGCTCTGGATTTTCTCATTTCACTTGGCAACAGTCGTCATCAGAAATATAGAGTTTGATCCTAGAAAATGGTCCCAAAGAGAATACTAATATTCAGCCCCAATATTATTTACCTTTGATGGGCCAAATTGTCTCCTTATGTGTTATATTGAATATGACTCTTCAATTTTTAAATCTGCACTAAACATACTGAGAATACAAAAGATCAAAATATTGAAATCATAACTGGAGAAATCAATAATTTTATCTTTTTCATGGGGGAAGCGACAACTTTAAAACCATGCATAAACAGAATCTAATGCACTTTTAAACAAAACACAAGTCTAATAAACAGTCCAGTCTCCGAACTCCAAGACTGACTGGTATTTGCATTAAAGCCCAAAATGCCTTCTATAACAAAGAAGAGCAGTAACACTGAGTGAACATGAGTTTAGTATGCATCCTGGGAGAAGCTTTTCAAAAGGCTCATTATCAATTATGAAACTTGGTTCATGCACACAAGTGTTGATAAAATGAAACCAGTAGAGGCATATAGATTTCACATGAAGCCATTTTGCTTCTTTTAAATTACAGATTTTTTTAAAACTCAAACGAATCCAGCAAATGCCAAAAATACACCCAATTTAAGATTTATTTGATCTCTTAAAAATCTACTTGATGTGGAATTAACAAGCATTCACATTTGGATTTATAAAAACTTGAAATTGATATAATTCAATTTTATTTTCTTCACAACCTGGCCATATCAATACCACCAGGCTTAGGTTCCATTTTGCTGATATTATGCCAAAGGAAAAGGGAAGATATCGGATATGAACGTTGGCTGCATCAATTCTCAAAGCAAAACCCTCAAATCCATTCATGACTGGCTTGAAATTAACTTTCATCTGTTTGGGTTTGAAGTAGATGAAATTAACAACCACTGGATTACGCATCTGTCTAAAGAAAACAAGTCAGAGGCATTTTGGGTGCAGCAACGGAAAAAAAACAAAACAGTAAACCAGTGAAATGCGGGAAGATATTAAATTTACCACACTTCATGTCACCAGTTACTTATTTCCTGTCCACAGTGTGCATTTCAACATTAACTGTCCATTACGTATTTGCAGCATGCTGATGGTATCACTCCTAAACTAGCCTTTCAAGTTGTATTGCAAATAAATCATGCTGCTTTTCAAATGTGTAAAAAGTTCGGATGATGTTTCCAGAATGCAGTTCAGTCACAATTTAAAACAGTACTGTTTACGATCACTTCCAATTAAATCAACTAATTCCAGTGAGCAAATTATTTAGTTGCTCATTTCATACTTCTTGCCTTGACATATTTACTTATTAGTCTTGAAGAACCATAAGAATTACAACTCATCAAACCAATATTGGTGCTGTTCTCTTTAAGCTACTCTCCTTATACTCCTAGATTTTTTCTTTTTCAGATAATGATCAAATCCCTTTTAAATGATGTGTTTCATCAAAGGTCATTTGCAGGGTAAAGCAGTCTACGCTCTTAAGAATCCTGGCTGATAAACATTTCTCAAATTTCCCCATAATTCTGAATGCTCATTCTGTTTATGTCGATTTATAACCAATCACAAACTTTTGCAAAAAATTCTTCCACTAACTCTCTGTGCCAACATATAACAAACAGAATTTAATTATCTTTTACTTATGTTATTAGCATCATAGTACCATCTTGAGTCATAACTTGCTGTTTCTCCACTTAAGATTTTTTTCCACTTGGAATGTTTATTTTCATTGTTCCTTCCCCAAAATGTTATTTCACATCTACCATCTATCAGCCCAGTTAATTAAACTGTGTCCCCTCTAATTTTCCTAAGTTTGTAACACCCCTTAAATTGATATAAGCAACCTTGTATATAATTACACTTCTGCCCTTGTCCACAATGGAAACAACAGGTCAGAGATCCCAGAGGCACACAATTATCCACATACCAGTACACAAAACATCTTTAACTATGTTAAGCTTTCTGCCCCAAGTCATTTTCTACCCATTCTGCAATATTGCTTTCAGTAGCATGTCTAACTTTCTGCAAAAAGCCTCATGCTTTGGAAATATTTTCTCAAATATCCATACACACGACATCCACCACATTTTCATCATTCAACGTCCTTGTATAAAACAAATATATTATTCTATGACCTTGGATCTAAGTTTTCACTAATTGGTCCCCAACCAATTTCAGACTGACTGACCTCAATCTTTCTGGTTTAATCATGGAAATGTTTTTACAATTCTCCAGTTGTTTAGCAAAATTCAGATATTCAAAACATTTTTTAAATGTCTCAATCGACCATTCCTGCCCAAATTCCCTTGGTGTTCTAAGATGCAGACAGCTCACTTGATGACTTTTTGACTTCAGTTCCCATCAACTTTAACAGCTTAAAGACTTTGTTCATTGTTCTCTGCTAAACTTATCTGCTGCTCATTATGGAGGCTGAACACAATTCCCAGATCTCTTCCCCCCCCCCCCCCCCGCAACAACCAACTGCTTCCTGAAACCTCTCTCCCCTGCCTCCTCCACAAACTTCTCCAAAAACTGCAAAAATCTAATAAATTTGTCAGCAATATAATCAGATTATTCATTCAGCTGTCTGTTTACTTACCCACCAATCCAAATTTCCCGGGCCCAAAATTTGCATTATTCTCCTGCTCGTCCCATTCCTATAAACCCTCCCAAACAAATTTCCTCAGGACTAACCTCCCTCTCCCTCAACTCCATTCCCAATAAACTACTCATCTCTTCCAGGCCTCTATAGTAAATGATTCCTGCTCAGATGCAATCCCCAATCCTTTTAAAACCACCATCAGCAATCGTTCCTCGATAAATGGCACCCTCAAGCCTTCTGTCTTTGCAAACTACCACCTATTTCCAACTTCCTCCCATTCGGTCCTCCTTGAATCTGTTATCCCCTCCCAGATCCATGACCAACTTTCCAGCATTTCCTTGATTGAAAATCTCCAATCAGGTTTCCACCATCCCAGACCACAAATATTCCCATTCAACATCATGAAAATTCTTTAGGATTGAGGGACAGCAAATCACCTGTCCCTGAGCCAAATGCAGCCTTGGGCACCATTAGCCACATCATACTCCTCCAACACTTGCCCTCGTTAGCTCAGTTCAGTGGGACCACCAGGACTTGGCTCTACGCTCATCTACCAATTCTAGCCAGAGTATTTCAGCCAATGTCTTCTGTTCCTATAACCTTAATATTTTATTCAGTCCAGAGCTGAGACTTTGACTTCATTACTCTCTTCCAATAAAAATTACAGAACTCAAAACATTGACTAGCTCCATCCCTTCCTGCACACTTCAGGTGCTGAAACACTCAATTAATCCTTTGTCACCTCCATGCTTGGCAACATCAACGTTTCCATGATGGTCTCCGATGTTCTGCCTTTCATAAATCTCAATTAATTAAAAATTCCACTGCTTGAATGCTGCCTCAAGTCCCGTTTCCCATCACCTCTGTGCTCGCTGGCCAACAGTTACTGCCAGTATAGCAATAGAATTTTAAATTCTCATCAGTGTTTAAATCCTTTCATGGCTTTCCCCTTCCTCATCTCTAACCTTTTATTTTTTTGTCTGTCTTCATTTTTCTTCCCCCCCCCCCCAACACTTTCCCCTTACCTTTTCCCCCCCCTTTTCTAAATTTTACCTCTGTCCCATCCATTCCCCTCCACCCTCCAAACATCTTTATCTGTCACAGCTTACCCTCTCTTTTAGCTTCTCTGCCGTTTGGCCATTCATAAGAACATAAGAAATAGCAGCAGGAGTAGGCCATCTAGCCCCTCGAGCCTGCCCCGCCATTCAATAAGATCATGGCTGATCTGGAGTGGATCAGTTCCACTTACCCACCTGATCCCTATAACCCCTAATTCCCTTACCAATCAGGAATCCATTTATCCGTGATTTAAACATATTCAACGAGGCAGCCTCCACCACTTCAGTGGGCAGAGAATTCCAGAGATTCACCACCCTCTGAGAGAAGTTCCTCCTCAACTCTGTTCTAAACCGACCCCCCTTTATTTTGAGGCTGTGCCCTCTAGTTCTAGTTTCCTTTCTAAGTGGAAAGAATCTCTCCACCTCTACCCTAGCCAGCCCCTTCATTATCTTATAGGTCTCTATAAGATCCCCCCTCAGCCTTCTAAATTCCAACGAATACAAACCCAATCTGCTCAGTCTCTCCTCATAATCAACACCCCTCATCTCTGGCATCAACCTGGTGAACCTTCTCTGCACTCCCTCCAAGGCCAATATATCCTTCCGCAAATAAGGAGACCAATACTGCACACAGTATTCCAGCTGCGGCCTCACCAATGCCCTGTACAGATGCAGCAAGACATCTCTGCTTTTATATTCTATCCCCCTATAGGCCAACATCTCATTTGCCTTCTTGATCACCTGTTGCACCTGCAGACTGGGTTTTTGCGTCTCATACACAAGGACCCCCAGGTCCCTTTGCATAGCAGCATGTTGTAGTTTCTTTCCATTTAGATAATAATCCAATTTGCTATTATTTCTTCCAAAGTGAATAACCTCGCATTTGTCAACGTTATACTCCATCTGCCAGATCCTCGCCCACTCACTCAGCCTGTCCAAATCTCTCTGCAGACCTTCTACGCCCTCCACACGATTCACTTTTCCACTTATCTTTGTGTCGTCTGCAAACTTTGTTACCCGACACTCAGTCCCCTCCTCCAGATCGTCTATATAAATGGTAAATAGTTGAGGCCCCAGTACCAATTCCTGCGGCACGCCACTAGTTACCATCTGCCAACCAGAAAAGCACCCATTTATTCCGACTCTCTGCTTCCTGTCGGATAGCCAATCCCCAATCCACGCTAACACCCTACCCCCAACTCTGTGATACCCAATCTTCTTCAGCAACCTTTTGGCAGGCACCCTTTATTCTCTCTGTGAACAGCCATTCGCAGTCTTTTTGCCTGGTTTCTATGGCTATGACTCATGTTTCATTCCCTCACCCTGCGGTATAAATATCTCCCACTTTCTATGCCTTTTAGCTTTGACAAAACATCAGCTCTTTTCTCTCCTCACAGTTGCTGTCAGATCTGCTGAGATTTTCCAGCATTTTCTCTTTTGGTTTCAGATTCCAGCATCTGCAGTAATTTGTTTTTATCCATCTTTAACTTTGTCTGTCTGTCTTCCGTAGGAAGATCTACTCATCCATCATTCCTGCTTTTCCTACATTGGTTGCAAGTCCCATCTGGTAGCAAATTTATAATTGCCATCCTAGTGTTTAAATCTTTCAAAGACCTTAACCCCTCACTATCTACAATCTCTAACTGCTCCTGATAACAATATTTTGACTCTTCTCTAACTTCACCAATGGTGGCCATTCTTTCAACTTCCTAGGTACCTTTGTAATACATCCAGCCCTTCATCTTTTTTTCAATCAAGCATTTGGCACTTTTCAGCCTAATCCTAACCTTTTTTCCTTTGTGCCTGTCTGAAGAATCTTAGCACCTTTTATCCTCTGCTAAAGGTGTTATGAACACACAGGTTGTTTTCACTGTCGATCACAATTAACTGCAAACTGTTCCAGTGCATATGTTGAGTGGCTAACTAATGCACATAAATTGTGTATTTAGCATTCTATTGCAGGAAAGATTAAGTGAATCAATCACAATAGAATTCAATTCTAGAGTGATATTGTACTTCTGAAAATCATGCAACTTGGCTCTAAGTTTACTCTACTCTCCTAAGAATAACTATGGTCAGCAATAAAAAATCTTCAACACTCTCCATCCACGTTCATGAATTCAATCTCCAGATAACATTCCTGGGTGCCGATCATCTATTTATGATATCATTTCAAATATTATTCAGGTATGAGGGGCTGAAACCAAAAAGGTCTGAAATTTTTGTATGCCAAAGAATCATGTAATGATACTGCTTATTGAATTCAATTGGTTCTAGGCCACTTTGAGTGGAAGAAATTATTAGACTTCAATTAGTTTCCCCTTTGCTTACCTTCTATCACCATCAAGAATCACCATCAAAAATCACCAAAGGGACCTCAGCATTTTAACACATGGGCACATCATCATGCATAACACACAGCATTTTACAAATGACTTTCCACTTATTCTCTTCCTTTATGATGAGGTATGAACCCAACTGAAGTATCAGCTATATTCGAATGAGGAGAGCGGGATGAGCTTCCTTCGCTCAACAGCCAACACAAGCAGACACTCATGGTTTACTGCATGATTTGGGGGCATCGAATACTGTCATTGCTGGGATTCATTAGCAGCCAATAGCGGGGGCAATGGGCAGGATCAGACACAAGCAGAGAGGAAAAAAAACGTTTATGTACTCAGTGATGTACATAAAAAGTGAAGCAACAGACTGTTGAGAGGAGGCAGCAGACATCGGAAAAGCTTTTTAAATGGTTCAATTCCCATAATTAAAAAGTCTGAAATCTGGCATTTGACAGCAATTTCTCATCCCTGATAATTATCCCACTGAAATGGTCACTGGAGTGATGTGCAAACAACATATGTAAGCGAAGACTGTTACTCAACCAAGTACTCATATCAGGTCCAATTTGACTATCACCCCTATTGCTCACTGACTTGTATCAGTTCCAGGTCAAGCAGTTTAGATTTAAAAATTCTCGTTTTTTTTTTCAAATCCCGCCATGGCCTGGTCCCTTCTCATCTCTATAATTTTGCACAGCCCCACAACTATTCAAGATATCTGTTTGTCTAATTCTGAACAAGCATCTCTCATTTTCATTGCTCCACCATTACTGGCCATATGTTCAGATGTTTAGATCTTACACTCTGGAATTCCATCCCTATGTCTCCACTGTACTTGTCTCCTTTAAAACACACCTGAAAACGTCCTGTATTAATCTGATAAAAAAAACTAACAGATTCTATATGATGATTTTCACAGTTTATTAACTTAACAAGGCATGCTAAGCAAGCAGACGAACGTTAAACCTCTGGGAGTTCACTCCTGAAAGAGTATGTCTCAGATACCTGCAGTGGCTGGTGTATCAACACTTGATGAAAATAGCTCTCCAGTTCATGCACAATGAGAGATGAGATATTGTCAGAACATTGCACAGCAACCTCACGTGTGGTGCTATACACAATCAGTCCTCTGCACCAAAGTGACATGTGCCTGGCAAATTATTTAGAGATGAGGAAACTCCTTAAGTGGCCATCGGTAGCAGAATTCGACAATAGTGCAACCATTGCAAAAGAAGTCAAGGGCTAATGTGACTAGCAGGAAATGCCACATCTTAGTATAATACTGAAAGGTCCATTCAGCCCAAGTTTTCTCTCCCATGTCATTCTGGTTAACGTCAAATTGTTTCAAAGATGTTCATGTCTTCTGACTACTAATTTGTCTGACAAATTATTTCAAATGCTTATCAACATGAGCGATAAATACTTTTTAACTACTGGTCTACCACTTGATATACAATTTCCATCTCGCTGCATCTATCTTTATTCCTGTTAATGTATCAGAGCCTTCAAAGGGATTCTTTTTAGCCATCTCTTATCCACTGTCCAAATATCAAACTTAATTAATCTAACCTCGTGGTTCACTTTTTGGCAATTGGAATCAATAGTAATGAGGGTGATTTTGGGACTTGAGTTTCAAGCTACAACAAGCAAGGTTGCCACCCACCAGGAATTCCCTAGAATCTCTTGGTTTTGAAAAGTTAAATCCCCCAGACACTGCCAAACAACCAAGGAGAAAAACATTAAGACAGAAAAAAAGGTGTTTATTTAATTTTCTTTGGACACTATCGTTTATCAGTGACAATAATAATTTGACTGAAATGCTGTTCATCCCTTGGGAAGCAAGAGATCATGTGGTAAAATCTCCAGAAATAGATCCAGAGTTGGCTTACACACACCAGCGATCCCCTGTATAGGATGTTGTGCTGGAGGTGATCTCCAAATACTGCACATTACTACTCAAAGCCCACAAAGTCTGGGGATTTGCCGCCCAAATGTGATAAACAATGAACATAATTTTTTTGATACCGACCACAAGACCTGTGCCTTTAAAATGTTACAAGCGTTTCAAATTATTACATATAGACATCTCAGCTAAAAAGGTTACCAGGACTTTTCAACTGCATGCGGCAAGGTACACCAATTTAACACAATCATGATCTTGCTAATCATAGAATAATTGAAATTTTCCACATTTCATTTCCCAAAGCTCTTTAACTACATTATATTTTGCACCAGGTTTCTGAGATGTATGCTACTTATTTTGATCAATTTAAATTAACATGAAACCAAACACCATGAATACATCGCTTACCCAGTCTCCTTTTTTATACTCTACCCTATTTTGTCTCGAGAGAAAAGGCCAAACTGAAAAGAAATTATAGAAACCTGCAACATTTTACTGTGATGGAGTCACATAGAAATAAAGCAGACAAACCTTAGAACTCAAAATAAAAACAGATGCTATTCAAGTATATAACTGTAACTAAAATGCCATAGTGATAAATCAGAATGGCTATTAAGAATCTATGGCATACACAGATGACACGATTCCTTAAGCTGGAATTGATTCAAGGAAGAAACTGGATGCAGGCGACATATATTGTAAATAAGTCCTATAATCTTGCAGCTCAAATGCAAGAAATAAAATAAATAATAACCGATGTAGCAAAAACTGTAGTAACTTGTAGAGATATTGTTTGATATAATTATTTATATATGCCACACTCTGACAGCCACTGAGTTGGATATTAATCACATTATCTTAATGCTTGCCTTGTGCAAACTGACACCAGTGTTATAAAAACTAGAGGCTTGCAAACAATAAGTTATGCTTACAAACTATGCCAAGTGCAGAGGTAGCCGATGTTTATTAGCAACTGACAATTTTGCCTCAACAGTTATTTTTGACATTCAGACAAACAACAATATTTTAAAGGCAGCCACAATTAAATAAAAGACAAAATCACTGTAAAAGTTACAGTGGACACAGAACTACTATCTGGTGTCATCATAGTTTCATCATGGTTCCACTGAGTGTGTGAATACTGGCAGTTCAAGCTATTCAATAAAAGCAGGTTGTATCAGGAACAACAAAAAGACAGAGCCTCATTTATGGAAAATTACACAGGCAAAATCAAAGCAGAATAAAGCCATAAAGCCTTGATCCACTTAGAGCAATAATATGGTACCGGAATCAAGATACTGAATAATAAAATGCATTGCCTCCTAGCTGTTGAAAAGCGACAAATTGTTGCTACTTTGCTGGAAATCATTTCATTTCATGGGCCCGCGAAAATACTTTTTCAAATTTGTCACAGTGCCAAAACTGTAGCAGAATGAGATCACAACAGTGTCTTCCACACAGTACGCAAAAGCTTGCTGTCACAGTGACAGCTAATGTTATTCACCATATTACTACTGATTAAACAGGAACTGAACTGCAGTAAGAACTACTGACTGTTTGTCTAGACAAAACCCTTATTGGGTATTCATTCCAACTCATTAATTTTTTTAAAGTGACTATAATTACATAGATTACCAAATGACTAAACCTATGGTGAAGTGTACTAATCCCATTCTTCCTACCAGGAACATCCTGGGAACCACAGAATTGTTACAGCACAGAATCTGTTGTGTTACAAATGAACAGCAAACAAAAAGTTGAAAATTAGAACACGGGTTGTATAATGTGAGGCAAAATTAGCCTTGGCTGCTAAAATGCAATCTTTATAATTATATAAAGATGTATTTATAGTCAAGAATTGTAACTAAGTAAATGGAGCTTCACGCAAAAATAAAGTAACTCAAGTTTGTCCTAGCCTATGAATTTCAGTATGGAACTGTTCGACTACATTTGTACTTAACGTAACACGCATTCATGTAGTATCTTTCACTGTGAAACTCATTTTGAAGTAAGTAGACTATTAAGCATGGATATCACCCATGTTTCCAAAATGTTCTCAAACACCAAAATTGCTTGCCTGACATCCAATACTAAAACAGAAATTCCCTCAAATTAAATATTGCGAAGACTAAAGGCACTGCCTTCAGTCCCCGCCAAGAGCTCACTTCTCTAGATACTGACTCCATTACACTCCTAGCAATCGTGAGGCTGCTGGAAGAAGGTTCATAGTAGAGTTCCCCAGGGGTCAGCGTCAGGACCTCTAGTCTTCATGATATGATCTAGACCTTGCTGAACAATACAAAACTCGGAAACATTGTGAACCCTGAGGATAGTCTACAACTTCAAAATGACTAAGACAGGTTGGTGGAATGGAGAGACAGGTGGCAGATGAAATTCAATGCAGAAAAGGTTGGAGTGATTCAATTTGACAGAAAGAACACAGAAGAGAGAGACAATATGATGTAAAGAATACAAATGAAGGGTACATTCCTAAAGGAGCACAGGGGCTGAGAGAAATGGCATAAATCATTGAAGGTCGCAGGACAGGCTGACAGCATGGTTAGTAAAGCATACAGCACACCTAGGCCTTATTAATAGGGGATAGAGAATAAAAGCAAAGTTATGTTAAACTTGTGTATAACACAAGTGTGGCCACAGCTGGAGTGGGGCATATTCAGTTCTGGACACTTTAGGAAGGACTGAAGGTATTATAGAGAATGCTGAAAAGAAATCATGAGAATCAAGTTCCTCATTCCAAGAACCAGCTAAATAAAGAGATTAGAGAAGT
The DNA here is from genome assembly GCF_964213995.1 of Mustelus asterias. Lineage (NCBI taxonomy): Eukaryota > Metazoa > Chordata > Chondrichthyes > Carcharhiniformes > Triakidae > Mustelus > Mustelus asterias. The sequence continues at coordinate 71,002,992 of NC_135813.1, read as the reverse complement.
CAGGGCTCTTTTCCTTCAAGAAGGTTGAGAGGAACTTTGATAGAAGTATTCTAAATCATGAGGAATCTGAACAGAGTAGCTAAGGAGAAACTGTTTCCATTGGTGGAAGGATCGAGAATCAAAGGTACAGATTTAAGATACTTTGCAAAATAAGCAATGATGACTTAAGGAAAAACTTTTCCATGTGCCAAAATGGTTAATATCTGGAATGCACCGCCTGACTGTATGATGGAGGCAGGTTCAGTCAGGGCATTCAAGAGAGAATTGCATTATGTGAAAAGGAAGAATTTGCAGATCTACAGGGAGGTGTGAGAATGGCACGAGGTGAATTGTTCCTTCAGAGCCAGCACAGAGTGGACAGGCTGTGAATGGCTTCCTTCTGTGAATTAATATGCATAAATGTTGGTTTGATGCCTTCAAACTGCAATTTTATGCATAAAGAAATTAAAGGAGGACCACAACGGAGGATCACAGCCTAAATTTGTCTCCTTTCTCTTGATAACATATGCCGACTCCCACTTGTTTCCAACCAATGTGCACTTATGACATTATTAGGAAATGTTGGCATTAACTCACTAACATGAACATCAGCATAAACTTTGGTGTATCTCGGGGAATTCTGGGCACTGACTAAATTTCTCAAGATCCCTTTGAAATAGCTGCAACACAAACACTTTCATTGCAAATTTGAATATTATTCTTATGATGTTCTTTGCTTTATATGCAGTCAGCCTGCAAGTTCATTAGTTAAACTTAGAAATGTAAATGATTCAAAGCTCAGGGAGCGGGTAGTATCTGCCTGATTTCAAGACTTCCTGCCCCTGAAGAATAAACCTGGGCAGTCAGTTCCTACATCTACACTCAATGGCCATCAGGTCTCATCACATAGCTGTCAAATTCATTTTATGTTCATTGCAAAATCTGAAGCCAAATTCTGCATTAAAGCATATTGCCACAAGAAATGAGAAGTCACCATACTCCCATAGGCTGACCACAGGCTGCTCTCCCTTTCAAGGGGAAGAGCTGACTAGTGGTGATTTTAACCTGAGGGTCATCACACCTCACTCCATCATAAAACAAACCATCCAGCCAACTGACTCCCCCAGGAATATGGCGACTGGCACAAGGAATATAGAAAATTTAAATTACACACATTTCACAGCATTGTTTCATTAAGACATCAGCTTCAAGCATGTAACATTTTTGGTACATTTTAAAATCCCAATTTCAGTTTTAACTCTTGGTTATGTGAAATCATTCAGATGACAAAAAATGTGCATTAAAATCACGTTTACGGCAACAGTACTGACGTAAACACGGTATCTGATGACACCAAAGGTTAGTGAGCTAGCTCATACTTGTATCTGTAAAAGGGCTGTAAAAAGTAACAATGATTAAATCCAAATTATTGATCTAGAACCTACCAATCTCACATTTGGCTACAGAAAGCATTTCAGTCAAACTTAATTGGACCTTCAAAATAACAAAAGGACATTGGTTTGAAATGAATTCAAACCAGGTGAATTCTGCAGGCAAATGCAAGTCCATTATCTTAATGAAAGAACAGAGTAACTGTAAACCTATGAATGTGCAGAATCTAGTTTATCGTCTAGTCCATCATTACCATGATATCCTGACATCTACAAATTCACCTGACATTTGTAGAGTATCGGCAAGAGTTTTCATGGTACCAACACTACTCAAAGCTGCCAGCTTTACTATCATTCAGGGTCAGGCTAGTTAAAAGCCATCACTCACACCATGCCATTTCTCAAAGCTCCAAGCCATACAAGTCATGAGGACAATTTCAATAATAACTCAACAGAACTGAGGTGCTAAACTGCAGCATGCAAATACAGTGCACATCTAGGCAGAAAGTCTGACGTCATTACGTTTGGACTGTGATGGTTTGTTCAAACTCTATATTCACATTTCATTATTTTTCCTCCCGTTGATGTTAAGCTGACTGATCTTATTCATAACAGCCTGGCAGCTTCTTGCTATTTCATTTGAAGAACCAAATGCCATGGTTCCTTCCACAGTCCAAAGATGTACAGGTTAGGTGCATTGGGCATGCTAAATTCTCCCTCAGTGTACCTGAACAGGCACTGGAATGTGGTGACTAGGGGATTTTCACAGTAACTTCATTGCAGTGTGAATGTCAGCCTACTTGGGACTAATAAATAAACGTTACTGAACTAAATAGAAGGGGCAACAGATAGCACTAACTATCAGCACCAACTATCACCATGTCTTTGAAAAGTCAAAGCTGCTTAAGAACTGCAAGTAATATTTTGTTCTAGTGGTTATTGCTGTTTTGTGAAGTATTTTTCTTTCAACTGTATATGCTAATGCATCCAAACTGAAGTGGAGGAACAAGTGATCTTGAAAACATGTATGCTAAGTTTTGTTGTGGATGCATCTAGGGTTAATGACTACATTTACTGATGTCAAAAGCAATCACTAAATATATATACACATTCAAAAGTCATCCAGCACTCTAGTTTGCTCCTGGTGCAAGCTCATCATTTTTAACATGTTGTTGTTACCAAAGGATCACTGGTCGCCCTCTGGATATATTCCTGCAGGTATCACATGACCTTCTGCCACCTATCATGTCACCCTGCCCAACATATCCATCCTCAAGGTGGTATTCACCACCGATTGGAAAGGAATAGATTTCCTATTCCAGAAAGCCAAATGTCGAAGCAAAGAACTAGAGCCAATCTTTACATAGATTTACACCATATAAATCTGTGTTTAAGTTTATCTTTGAAGCCTCAGGATCCCTCCAACAATGAGAGCCTACGTGTATACAGAGTATAAAAGTGAACTGCCAATGTGGGCGGTTTTGAAAATCATCAGCATCTGATATAATGAGTAGGTGTGTCCTGTACTTCCATGCACTTTCATAACACATATCACCTACTTGATCCCTTGCACCCAGTACTGGTAATGCAGCCAGATATTTGAAAAATTGAGGTGGACTACTAATATGAATATAGCAGTCATGACTGAAAAGAGGGTTCAATTTAGTAAAAATGCAGGAACATTATTTTTGGGGCTGGAAAAATGGAATCATTCTATATTTTGGAGAGACTTATGGGGCACAATTTACCTAAAGTATTTATTTACAAAGACAGACATTATAAGCAATGCACCTCAACGCCACAACCATAGTTTCAAATGATTAAGGAGCACCAGTGAATTCCTGTTAATGCCCACCACCAACATTCAATTAAATACAAAAGAGTTCGACACTTCATTATTTGATTGGGTTATTCCGTTTGACAAATAGCCTTTTTTCCTGCCATGTCCAATATTTCCTTGTAACAAGGAAACAAAAGTGCGCAAAGGAAATTTAAAAACACAATGGCTTTCATCACTGATCTTGAAGAAAGCTTCAGAGATTTTGCAAATTTAACGAGTTTTACATGCAATTGATTACAGCCTAATTTATGGAACCTCACAGAGCGGAATTGCAGTCATGCCTAAGCAGAGAACCACATTAAAGACTTTTTAGAAAGCCAACCAGGTAGTGAAAAGCATGAATAGTCAAATCAATTTTTTCAATTTGTTATGTGCACACACAAATGAAATAAAGATTGGGATGAAAGTAGAAGCTGAAATGAGAAATTTATTTAATTATCTAAAAATGCTAGTTTAAAAAAATAGTAATTAGTCATTAATGCAGACAACATTCCACAAATCTTTCAGGGCCAGGTCAGTTGTTCAGAAGTAATTACCTAGATCACCATTAAAATCCCCATTTGTTACATCTCACTAAACCAGGCTTAGCTTTTATGATGTTTCAAGCGGCAAATGAGTGTGGAAAAGGAAAATCCCTTGCCAGATCAATTGTTTTTGCTAATTTTCTGGTTTGGGGGAGCTCCCAGTGCACAACTTGTGGCAGCTCAATGAATGATAGAACCCGACTTCATAATTTCCACAGGAAATGCACTGCCACAAAATAAGTGGCCAGATTCAAAAGGGTAACCAACAGTGACCACTGATAGTTCACCATCAAAAGCCTTACAAATACAGGCTGATGTTTTCAATGCCCCAATTATTTATAGAATCATAGAATCTACAGTGCGGAATGAGGCCATTTGGTCCATCGAGTCTGCACCGACCACAATCCCACCCAGGCCCTATCCCCATAACCCCATGCATTTTACCCTATCTAGTTCCCCTGACACAAGAGTCAATTTAGCATGCCCAATCCACCTAACCCGCACATCTTTGGACTGTGGGACGAAAACAGAGCACCCGGAGGAAACCCACGCAGACATGGGGAGAATGTGCAAACCCCACACATAGTGACCCAAGCCGGGAATCGAACCCTGGTGTTGAGAGGCAGCAGTGCTAACCACTGTAGCACCGTGCCGCTCTGCTTCAGGGTTGCTCACAACAGTGTCCTGCAGATTCGTTCTTAATTCCTTGAAGGTAGTCAGTGCTACTAGCACTCTTATTGGAGTTGAATAGCAGAAGCTAAATAGTACACAGCTATAAATATGCTTTCAAAAATTTTCTTCTGCATTGCTCAGAAGTAATATTTGCTCCACAGTCAGTAGCCATCTCTAATGTAATTTAACCATATCGCCTTGGCATTCATGACCATGGCTGAATCTCTCACTATCAACCCCCAAAGCCAGTCAATCATCTACAAGGCACAAATGGATAAATGCAGCTCCAATAACACACGAGGCTTGACACGAATATTGAAATTTCAGAAATGTTTGAGAAATTATCTTTATAGATTACAACACAATTATAATTTAGAAATAATACATTTCATGGACAAATTGGTTTTAGGGTGCACTTATTTCAGGAAAATGCTTAACTTACATAAAAGCTTACAGTTATACATTAGTGCACCAAAACCAATATTGACAGTTTGTAGTATTAAAATTTAAGCCCCTCATAAACATAAGGACTGCCTACTTAAATGCAGCAACACCTGAGGACAAAACCACAGTCAATGGCAACACAAGGAAAAGGATGGAACTTTTATCTCTAGAGGACCCGCAATGCTCCACAAAAGCTGAATCTCCAAGCGCATCTGCCCGTGCCGGCAACATACACACAATGAGCATTGCAGAAAGTGGCTGCATTTTCTGGTTCAGCTCCAACTCACATGTACGTCAGCTAAAGAGTTCTACATCTTGGTCAATACATACCTTTTGCAAATTAAATTTTTTTTAAAAACAGAATAAAGGGCATATTAATATCACAAACTTTAAAAAGCTTCGATCCTCAAAATTGCAAAATTTGAAAGAGTCATAGTCAAGGTGCAGCAAATGATAATAAATAAACAGTTTGCAAATAGAGATGACAAATACATTTACTTCCCACACAAAAAGTATACAATGGGCAGCACCGTGGCAAGTACTGCTGCCTCACAGCGCCAGGGGCCCGGGTGCATTTCTGGCCTCGGGTCACTGTCTGTGTAGAGTTTGCACATTCTCTCCGTGTCTGTGTGAAGTTCCTCCGGGTGCTCCGATTTCCTCCCACAGTCCAAAAATGTGCGGGATAGGTTCATTGGCCATGCTAAATTGCCCCTTAGTGTCAGGTGATTAGCAGGGTGAATATGTGGGGTTACAGGAACAGGGCCTGGGTGGGACTGTGGTGGGTGCAGACTCAATGGGCCAAATGGCCTCCTTCTGCACTGTAGGGATTCTATTCTATGACAAAGCAAGCCACCAACCTATCAGGCAAACCTTTGAAGTACTAAGCTGTGCCTTACAATTTAACATTTCCACATGTCAAGACGTTTTACTAGTTCACATATTATATTTAAAAGTTTATATTTCCCGCTCAAAATATGCAAGCTTAAGAATTGGACATAATTTTTCAGCTCAATAGTTTTCAAAAATATGAGTTACGGGCTAGGATGGGGGTGGGCCTGGGTGGGATACTCTGTCAGAGTCAGTGCAGACTTGATGGGCTGAATGGCCTCCTGCGCTGCAGTGATTCTTTCAGCCCATCAAGTCTGCACCGACTCTGACAGAGCATCCCACCCAGGCCCACCCGCATCCTGGCCCGTAACTCCATGTATTTTTGAAAACTATTGAGGTGAAAAATGATGTACAATTCTTAAGCTTGCATATTTTGAGTGGGAAATATAAACATTTAAATATATGTGAACGAATAAAACATCTTGACATGTGGAAATGTTAAATTGTAAGGCACAGCTTAGTAATTCAAAGGCTTGCCTGATAGGTTGGTGGTTTAGAATAGAATTCCTACAGTGCAGAAGGAGGCCAATGATTCTATAATTGCATTTTTACTTAACTTTTTCTCATGCACCATAGCACAATAAATAATACACCTAGCTCTTGTTTAGCACATCTGTGTTCCTGAAAAAACAGCATGCTAAATGAAAATGTTTCTGCCATAAAAAAATATGCAAAAAGGTTGCTTTACATTCTATCCCACGGCACTACCCGCTGCCTTCCTCCCTGCTCATTGCAATTGTACTGGACAGAAGTGGAACCTGAAAAAAACCTGAATGACATCTAAACCAACAGAGCACATCATTACGAGATGCTGCCAGAAATCTTCCTCACAAGGGCAAGAGTACCCTTACAGGACAAGAATTGGTTTTGGGTGCAGCAGGGCTCACACATGACCTGGTGATGGACACCCACCTGGGGCCTGAGCAGCCTCTCTGACCACCTGCACCGGCCCCAGCTGCTCTTTGCCACCCACATCCACTCTTCCCATTCAGTCGGCTTGCACCACTTTGAAAACATAAACTGTACACCAAGCAGAGGATGAGGCCCTGTCACAGGAGGGTAATCTGGAGCCAGCAATCTGGTTGAACAAATGGGAGGCCAGCCAGAGGCTGGTGAGCTAACAATTATAGGGGGAAGGCAGGGCGGCCTGGACAGCTCCTGGAGAGTGGTGACCTCATCATCAGGAGGGTGGGGCACCAAGTTTGCAGATCTGCTCGAGGTGATGAGGCTGGAACCAGTGTCTGAATTCTACTTGGCAACATGATAGAGCAATGAGACGCCTCAAATTTCAATTCACAGTCATCATCTGCGACTTAAAGTCATTCCTATGGATCATAGACATGGGCATCGCCAACTCAGTGTGCATTTTGGTTGTGCTCAGTCTACCTGGTGACCTTTTCATGCTGAAGGGAAAGAAGAGGAACTAAATGCTGTCCTGAAATATTTTGCTCTGTGTCACAAGACACGTGCCCATGGTTGTATTTTTATTTTGTTGTCGAGTACAAAAATTCAGGTAGTTTCAGGCAGGAAGCTGAAAGGAGATTTGTAAACTGGATTAGAATGAATCAAACTAAACTTTGGCACGCTTTTTAACACATGTGCAATACTAACTTAGCAATCGTGCAAAATCTAATAAAAGGTGGCTATGTCGATTATCACGAAAGAAGCAGTGTTGGGTAAGCTAATGGGGCTAAAGGAAGACAAGTCTCCTGGCCCTGATGGAATGCATCCCAGGGTACTAAAAGAGATGGCGGGGTAAATAACAAATACACATGGTAATTTACCAAATTCGCTGGACTCTGGGGCAGTTCCAGCAGATTGGAAAACAACAAATGTAATACCACTGTTTAAAATAGGAGATAGAGAAAAGGCAGGTAGCTATAGATTAGCTTAACCTCTGTAGTGGGGAAAATGCTTGAATCTATCAAGGAAGAAATAGCGAGACAACATCTGAATATAAATTGTCCCATTGGGAAGACACAGGATGGGTTCATGAAAGGCAGGTTATGTTTAACTAATTTAGTGAACTTCTTTGAGGACATTATGAGCGCGGTGGACAACAGGGAACTGGTGGATGTGTAGTATCTGGATTTCCAGAAGGCATTTGACAAGGTGCCGCACAAAAGGCTGCTGCATAAGATAAAGGTGCACGGCGTTACGGGTAATGCATTAGCATCGACAGAGGATTGGTTAACTAACAGAAAACAGAGTGGGGATAAATAGGTGTTTTTCTAGTTGGCGATCAGTGACTAGTAGTGTGCCTCAGGGATCAGTGTTGGGACTGCAATTGCTTACAATTTACATAGATGATTTGAAGTTGGGGACCAAGTGTAGTATGTCAAAGTTCACAGATGACACTGAAATGAGTGGTCGAGCAAAGGACACTGAAAGTCTCCAAAGGGATATAAATAGTTTAAGTAAGTGGGCAAGGGTCTGGCAGATGGAGTACAATGTTGGGAAATGTGAGGTCATCCATTTTGGGAGAAATAACAGCAAACTGGACTATTATTTAAATGGTAAAAAAATGCAGCGTGCTGCTGTGCAGAGGGACTTGGGTGTCCTTGTGCATAAATCACAAAAAGTTGGTTTGCAGGTGCAGCAAGTAATTAAGGCGGCAAATGGAATTTTGTCCTTCATTGCGAGAGGGATGGAATTTATAAACCAGGAAGTTATGTTGCAGCTGTACAAGGTGCTGGTGAGGTCACACCTGAAGTACTGTGTACAGTTTTGGTCTCCTTACTTGAGAAAAGATATACTGGCACTGGCGGGGGTGCAGAGGAGATTCACTAGGTTGATTCCGGAGTGGAGAGGGTTGGCTTATGAGGACAGACTGAGTAGATTGGGACTATACTCTTTGGAATTTAGAAGAATGAGGGGGGATCTTACAGAAACATATAAAAATTATGAAGGGAATAAAGAAGATAGAAGGAGGGAAGTTGTTTCCACTGGCAGGTGAAACCAGAACTAGGGGGCATAGCCTCAAAATAAGAGCGGAGCAGATTTAGGACTGAGCTAAGGAGGAACCTCTTCACTCAAAGGGTTGTGAATCTGCGGAATTCCAGCCCAGTGAAGCAGTTGAGGCTACCTCCTTGAATGATTTTAAGGCAAAGAGGGATAGATTTTTGAACAAAAAAGGAATTAAGGGTTATGGTGAGCGGGGGCGGGGACTGGGATGCCTGTAAAATTAGTTTTAATGTATGTGCCTTTACTAAAACTGAAAAATTCCATAATATTTGTTGTTGCAAGACGCTCCCAATTTATAGAAATCATGTGAATATAGTTTAAAGATATATAATGAACAATGAACAATGTGCGCAACATATTTCAATTTGTTCCTTCCACACAATGACATGAGAACAATACAAAGTTACGGGAAGTATAAAGCTTCGGTGTATAATTCATACTGTTTTCACCCATTCACTTCTAAAAGTAATTCCGATTAGCATTGTGCTCAACACTGATAGATTACATGATCTCATTTTACCATTTCCTTCCACCCAAGGCAGTAGAGTTCGATGCATGGAATCAAAATAATTCGCAACGTCAAATAAATAAAGCAAACTAAAACTAGCAGACCAACTCATTCAACACTTCATTTCACTATCTACCATTGTTACGGGAAATATTAACCAAAACCCCCAACAATATTGGTTGAATCGATTCTCCATCCTGTCTGAAAGCTATTTTTTCTCTCAGTAAAACTCAAACAAATTGTCATTTTGCTTATTCAACACCGTCACCCAGTTCATTACCACTGCAAAAACTGACAACATTCTGTTTGACAGGCTGCAAAATAGAGTCTGGACAAATTTAATTATTGGTATGTCATGAGCTGTTTGTTTATGCTGCACACTTTGCATTAATGAATATGAAAAAGTGACTTAAACATTTCCTCCTAAACGCAATAATTTTAAGACCCTGCTGCATGACATTACATCAAATTTACTACCTAATAATTGATTAGGATTTCCACATCTCCGACCAGAATGCTTGTGCCTACAAGCACTTAAGTTGAAATCTGGTAAAATTGCTCACACAATGACCTACAAATAATTTAGCAACTGAGACATAACATTTTATTTAATGCTGAAACATTGTGTTGTTAGATATTGAACTTTAATTTTTTTTCCCCCGAAATTGTCAAATTTCTTTGCATGTTCTAACTTACAAAACAGAGGTACAATGCCAAAATACAGCAGGCAGTTCTTCTCCACAGATCTAACAGGATAACAGACGATCCTCACCCAATGGTAATTAAAAGTTTCATTCAATTATCCATTCAGGAATATGAAATCCTTCGGCAGAATCAATTTCGTTATTCTGCAGCCAAAAATCAAACGCATAGTCTACATGCACCACCACATCTGTCCAGAAGCAAATGTTAGTAATAACTGGACTTTTCAAATTGTATTCGAGCCTATTCAAAACATATTTTTGAATCATGTTCAAAACTCGCAGGAGTTCTAACAATATTTACAGCTTTAACTCGCCTGAACTCAATGGATGCATCAGGCATTGTTGACAAACAAACAAGTACCAATCAAGGTCTATACAGGTTATCTTGCCCTGGCAAGAGTTTACCATAATTTTCAACTGCCTATGACATTCACAGCTGCATTACCAGATATTCTGGTAGCCTGCATGGGCAACAGCCATGTGGAAAAGGTTATAGCCACTCAAGGAAAGTCTCTTGGCTCCTGGTCACTTTCTTAGAGCTGGTGTCAAGCAACAATGGATAGTTTTTGAATCTGAAAATTAAGCAGGCCTTGGCTAATACAGGAGAGGACAATGAGCATCTTGCAAGAATCACTGCCTGCATTCTTTAGAAACAATCGTCTTAAAAATTGCATCATGCACTTTCAAACATTTTGTATTTCAAGACCAATCTTCTCCTTGTAAATGTAAAAAATGCTTCAATACTATCAAATATAGTTTAACATACCACAATTGGTAGACAACAATAAAGTAGACAAATGCCTCTTAATAATGCTTACCTTTTATTGACAGGCTTCTCATTTTTCTCATAGGGTTTGACAAACCATTTTCCAATCCTGACAAAGTTCTTATCCATCAGACACCTAAAAAAAAGTTAAAACAATATAAATATAAACCTTATTCCAGCACCTTTTGATCTTAAAATGCATTCTGCTGCTAAGTTGGTTCTAAGGTTCTACCAATGTACTCAGACATTTACAAGGATACTTACTGTACAATGAGGAGCTGGAGTGACAAGCCATTAAGTCATCTTTATGGCTTCCACAATACTAGTTATTTTGATATAACGCTAACTACAAAGCAGGAAGTTGGCATGAGATTGTGAAGGCGGCTATATAAATCCTTTCCAAGAAAATATTTTCTTTCCTGCTCAATATCTATCCCAAATGGCATGGTTAAAACAGCAAATGGTTCATGTGGAAAAAAAGGTAGGTTGAAACCCAAAGTTTATTTTGTGTCACAAATAGATTTACATTAACACCACAATGAAGTTACTACGAAAATTCCTGAGTCGCCACACTCCAGTACCTGTTCGGGTACACCGAGGGAGAATTTAGCATGGTCAATGCACCTAATCAGCACATATTTCATACTGTAGAAGGAAACCAGAGCACCCTAAGTAAATCCACGCAGACAACAGGGAGAACGTGAAGACTCCGCACAGACAGCGACCCAAGCCAGGAATCTTCATTTCAAGATGCAATACATCAGATAACCAATTATGGAACTGAATGCACTCCAGGTATTTTCAGAAGGAAATTACAAAAATAAGTTATCAAACTCGAATATATAAGGACCAATACGCTAGAATCATATAATACCTTCCCCAACACACGAACAGTGAAACACTTATCTTCATTTTAAAATGATTTTCACACACAGATAAAGACAGAATGTGCACACAAAACTCTAAGAATGAAATGCTTGTGTCATGGAGACCGAAGTGTTCTATTACCCTATGGAGCATAGACAAACTATGCATTCATTACCATAAGGTTGACCAGAGGTTACCTAAACCAGTGATTAAGAGTGGATTAGCTCAATGAAGGCAATTGGCTAGAAAATTATTTCAACTTTCCATTCACAGTAAGAGCAACTCCATTAGTTGAAATATCAACTTACAGAAGCAGGGAATAACAAAGCATGAAAAAGTAAAACAGAAGTGTAAAAAATTAAACATGAGGGGAAAGTACAAATAAATAGAAAAACTTTACAAATCCAATGCCAACTTTACACCAGCAGCTAAATCAATCATTTGGCTTTATTTAAAAACAAGTATGAATCCTGTGACGGTCATGCTCACTTAGCAGCAGCCTGGTAGTATCAACGTACTTAATAGGTCTGTGTCTATATTTTCACAGGTTGAGCTATGCAAAAACAAAGTTAATCTAATGCTCCACTGAAAGGCATCTCCTTCAAGACTAATACAGTCCCCTTCTATTGCACCAGATACACCTCTCTAAGATGCTAAAAGCAATTTCTCAATTGGTCAAATTCTGAAGGAAACAATTTAGTAAATACTTTCTCTACTCACTCCAACAGTGGACTCTTCCTCCTCCTGATTCTGGGATCAAGCATACCATCCCTATTTGCTGTGCCATTTGGCTTCATTTGTAGGAACCCAAAAAATCAAGTTTGAACAACCCACAATTACACTTCAAGTGCATCTTGCCTGCGGAAAACTGTGTAGTGTGGTTCTTTTGTTTAAGGCAGGCAATCTTTCCTACCTAATTTATAATAAAACAACCTCCAAAAGAATCAGGCCTGTTCAGTAAAGCAATGACTATACCCAACACCTCTCCCATCATTCATGGCACCTTCCCATGCAATCACAGATGTAACACCTGCCCCTTTACCTCTTCCATGCTTACCACCCAAGGTCCAAAACACTCATTCCAGGTCAAGCAGCGTTTCACTTGCACCTCTCTGAATTTGGTCTATTGCATTCGCTGCTTCCAATGTGGTCTCTTCTATATTGGAGAGACCAAGTGCAGACTGGGTGATCGCTTTGCTGAGCACCTTCGGTCTGTGCGCAATCAGGATCCTGACCTTCCGGTTGCTTGCCATTTTAACACACGATCTTGCTCCCATGCCCACATGTCTGTCCTTGGCCTGCTGCAAGGTAAGAGTTTTAACAACACCAGGTTGTTTAACAACCACGCGTTGTTAAAACTCTTACTGTGTTTACCCCAGTCCAACGCCAGCATCTCCACATCACTGCTGCAAGGTTCCAGTGAAGCTAAACGCAAACTGGAGGAACAGCATCTCACCTTCCAGCTAGACACTTTACAGTCTTCCGGTCTCGACATCGAATTCAACAACTTCAGATGATTAGCCCTACCCCATCTCGACCCTTTTGTTTACATTTTTTTTACTGTTTCTCTACCTTTTTATTTCTTTGTCTTTCTTCATTTTTCTTCCCCCCCCACACACTTCCCTCTACTTTATCTCCCCTTTCTTACATTTTCTCCCCCTCTTTCTAAATTTTACCTCTCTCACACCCATTCCCCTCCCCCCACATCTTCATCTGTCACAGCTTACCCTCCGATTTCAGCTTCTCTGCTGTTTGGCCATTCACACCTTTATTCTATGGACTGCCATTAGCAGCCTTTTCCCTGGTTTCCATGGCTCTGACTCATCTTTCATTCCCTTACCCTGCAGTATAAATATCTCCCATTTTCTATGCCTTTTAGCTTTGACAAAGGGTCACCTGGACTCAAAACATCAGCTCTTTTCTCTCCTTACAGATGCTGCCAGACCTGCTGAGATTTTCCAGCATTTTCTCTTTTGGTTTCAGACTCCAGCATCCGCAGTAATTTGCTTTTATCAAGTGAAACTATGACTCCGATATCACACAAAAGGCACATTCCAGCATTCTTTGATGGAATGGCAGTTCCCCAAATAAAATCTGTACAAATCTGCTGTTATTTAAAACTTGGTGCAAGTACAAAGCAAATAACATGAATTGATTCAAGAGATCGCCAAATTCCTGTTGAAGGACTTGGTGAAATTGTTACAATTCTGAGGTTATGATTTGGGACTATGTCTTAAAGGTAAAATGAATAGGGTCAAGTGACCTTTTCAGAAGGCTGCCTGACAGCAAGCTTGGGTATTTTCATTGTTAGAGATTAATGGGTGCCCAGATTGTTTTACTGGGAAGATGGTGCAAGGTGTTTGCACTTGGAGACAATGACCGCAGTCTGCGTCTTAACAATAGATAGACTGTGAGCCTCCAAACTCCCAGAAGTGTTCAGAATACCTTGCTATAAACAGTTGTGCTTTAAACTTGTCCATTTACCTCCAAGTTTAAAAAATGTTTCGATCTCTAGGATAGCAAATCAGCATTTCTAGCCGGATACAAGGCCTATGTGATTCACATCACCACGGAAATGAGTCTGACAGGAGAAGCGTTTCTAAGATATCCCTGAAACTCTCAGACAAATTAATCTGACAGGATCCAGGAGAGAAGCAACTGCCACAGGCAGCATGACTTTGTGGTTCACCACACAGGGATTAGGGTGGAAGTTCGGATTGAAAAGATCACATTCATGAGGCTCAAAAGATTTGTCTACAGGAAGAATCTCTGTGGAAAAAGGCTCACTGTGAAAGACAGTTTTTGGGATCAAATGCTCCCATCCTGAGAAAGGAAGGAGGAAGTGGACCCTAGGAATGCAAGAATTACTTGGACTGGTTCCGGGAGAATTGAATGCCTACTTAAAAGAACAATGTAAAGTATATCTGCGAAGCGTGCTTTCGGTTGTGTCAAAACCAAAAGGGGAATGTTATGCTTTGCGGTTTAAACTACAAGTAGGCTCTAAAGATAGTGTTTAGCCTCTCAGATTTAAAACATTAAATCTTGTTATGTCACTGTTTTAGCTATTAGCTGAAAGTTTGATTTATTTTTTTAAAACATCAGCCTTGACAGAAATCATAAAATGGAGAGAGAGAATTTGGGGGAAAGAAATTCAAACTGTCCAAAATACGTAAGCTTCCTGGTCCTAAACTTGCCTATGTTGCAATGTCTAAGAAACGTTCAATCATATTCCCAAGGAGATCAGAAACCTCAACTTACACTTAAATAACCTCTATAATATTTCAATACCTTCTAATGTATTATCGCAAGGGAACAAGAATCACACAAAACTCAAGTGTTACATTGATGATGTAGGAATAAAGTCCCTGAAAAGCTCAGACACAAGTAAAATGCTGAGGGGGAAGGGAATCCAGTAAGTACAAATATTACACGAGATCATGCTTAGCCAAGAGTGCATTAGAATGGTTAAGATGAGAGGTAACAAAGACGTGGATGAGAGTTTCAGCACCAGATCATCAGTTGGATAGGCCACAGAAGGGAAAATAGGCTGTGATGGTTTGGATGACCAATCAGAAGCTTAGTCTAGCATCGAGTATAACAAGGTTGTAAGCACCCCAGTTAAGACTCAGTTTCCAGTCAGAGAGGTGGAATTGGTGAGTGGGGAATAGAAGTTCTGACGAGGACTGATGACAATGGCTTCAGTTTTCCCAATGTTTAGTTGGGAAAACTTTCTGCTCATCCAGTTATGGATGTCAAACAATTCAGAGGAAGTTGGGAGGTGAAGAATGATGATAGCGAGTTAAAATTGGGTAGTGTCAGAGCACATGTGGAAACTGTGTTTTTGGATAATGCTGCCAAGAGCTAGCACCTAGATGAAAAACAGGAAGAGGATAAGGACAGATTCATGATGATACAAGAGGTAATGATGCATGGGTAGAAAGAGAAGCCACTGCAGGGGATTCTTTGGCTACAACTGGATTGGTAAGAACGAAATCAAGTGAGTGCTGTCCCACCCTGTTATGTGACAGTGGAGAGGCATTGTAGGAACACAGTGACATCAACTAGGTCAAAGATTGCAGACTGGTTGAGAAGGATGAGGAAGGTTAATTTATCGTGGTCACCGTCATATACGGTTCATTTGCAAGTTTACAAAAGAGCTATTTAGCACTGTGGCAGGGTTGAAACCTGATGGAGGTACTCAAACATGTTTCGAGAAAGATAGTAAGAAGTCTCACAACACCAGGTTAAAGTCCAACAGGTTTATTTGGTAGCACAAGCCACTAGCTTTTGGAGCGCTGCTCCTTCATCAGGTAAGTGGGAGTTCTGTTCACAAGTTCTGTTTGTGAACAGAACTCCCACTTACCTGATGAAGGAGCAGTGCTCCAAAAGCTAGTGGCTTGTGCTACCAAATAAACCTGTTGGACTTTTACCTGGTGTTGTGAGACTTCTTACTGTGTTTACCCCAGTCCAATGTCACCATCTCCACATCGAGAAAGATAGGCATGATTTAGAGACAACATGTTCAAGGATTTGGGGAAAGAAATTGGATAGGAAGGAGATTGGAGGTGGTAGTTTACAAGGACAGAGGGATTAAGAGTTGGTTTTTTGAGCAGTGGGGGATGGTACCAAGGAGAGAGAACGGTGAGCAATATCAGCTAACAGGAGGCAAGGAGAAAAGCTGGGTGGTCAACGGATTTTTGGGAAGAGAGAGTACAGTGAGTTTCATGGACAAAGTAAGCTTGGAGAAATCATATGGAAAGACAGGAGATAAAATGAAAAACAAATTCAGGGCTAAGGGACTATGAGGAAGTTTGGTCTGGTGAGCTGGGGAGGGAGAGAAGCAATAAAGATAGTTGATTAGATCATCTTAACCTTATAGTTACAAAAGGTCATGAGTTCTCATACTTGGAAGCGAGATTGTAGATGATGGGGAAGTGAGGTTCAAGATGGTGGATTACAGTAGAGAATAGAAACCAGGATGAAACTGGATATTGAGTAGTTTTGGCAGACAAGAGCAGCACTCAATAAAGCTTTACATGATCAGTCAGGCCTGGCTGTGAATACTTAAACCAATTGACTGTCATATCTGTTTAAGTGCCTGCCCCTTGGGCTTACTGCAGCAGAGAGGGGGGCCCTAACGGAGTGCGAGAGAGTAATGGTTGCAATGGTGATTGGGGCAAAGATGGAGGAATGGGTGTAGTGAAACTGATTGGTCGTTGCAAAGATATGAATGGAGGTCAACAAATCTGGACAATCCCTAAAGTACTTCAAATATAGCCACGTTGCAAGGTTTAAAAAATACTGACAGAAAACTTACAGCATGGCTCCATTAAGGCAATTAAATAAATCACCAAATAATTTGTGTTTTAGTGATGATGGCTGAGCAAAATAGCTAGACACGAGGATAACTCCAATGCTCTTCTTCAAAAAGGCACCAGGCACTAATGAGTCCTGTTCTTGTCTGCCAGAACTGCTCACTATCCACTCAAGTGCAGATGGGACCCAAGTTTCACATTTCATCTGAAAGACAGCAACTCTGACAAGGCAGCACACTCAGTACTCACTGAAGATCCAGATCTTGTAAAGTATCTGCAGCAGGAACTGAACTGACAAACCTCTGACTCGAGGCAAAATAATTAACCAATTAACTAGGGTTCTCACGAATAAGGGATGAGGAAAAATAGCACAGGTTACAATTACAGCCCTTTAAAAGGCTTTGCTCATCCATGTGAAGAAACAGAGCAATCACAACCCAACAAAATAGCAGTGCAACACCGCACCTTTTGAAGAACTCAGAAGAATTCAATAATGTGTGACTATCCGTACCCAATTTTAAAAATGAGTGAACTTTGGTTCCAATTCCATGACTTGAACGCCAAAATTATGATTGGCAGGTTGGAGTGAAGTGTAATAAATTAATGCTCTAAATCCAATTTAGAACACTTGCATTTCAAAAACCCAAGATTTAAATGATAATTTTTGCTGGCAGAGCTCATTTTGCTGCAGACCAGTAATTTAGTCAAATACTTGCAGAATGTTACTGCTAACAGGTAAATTTTCAAAACATGTTGGTAACTTTGGTGATGATAGCAGCTTTTAAATAAAGGGCTATTTCCAGAAAAAAAATCTGGTAAAGCAGACAAAGCCTTTGTTTGTCAAACAACTTAAGTTCGAAGAGCATCTCACCCAGCACCACCCTCCCCACAACCTGTGCATTTACCCTAATCTACCTAGCCTACACAGCCTAGGACACGAAGGAGCAATTTACCATGGTCAATCCACATAACCTGCATATCTTTAGACAGAGAGGAAACCAGAGCACCTGGAGAGAACATGCAAACTCCACACACACGCAGCCACCCACCCAGACAGTCACCCAAGGCCAGAATCACCTGGGTTCCTGACGCTGAGGGGCAGCAGTGCTAACCACTTCAAATATAAACATATGAATTAGGAACAGGAGTTGTCCACTCAGCCCCTCGAGCCTGCACCCCCATTCAGTACGATCACGGCTGTTTAGACTGTAAATGCCACTCCACATTCTTACCTACCCCCAATAACCTTTCACCCGCCCCTTTGCTTATTAAGAACTTATCCACCTCTGCCTTGAAAATATTCAAAGATTCTCTTTCTCAAAAGGCGATGGAAGCAGACTCATACTCCCAGAAAAAAATTTCTCCTCATCTCAAGTCTTAAATAGGCAACCCCTTATTTTTAACCAGTGACCCCTAGTTTGAGATTCTCCCATACGAGGAAACATCCTCTCCACAGCCATCCTGTCAAGACCCATCAGGATCTTGTATGTTTCAGTCACCTTTTACTCTTCTAAATTCCAGCAGATACAAGCAGCCTGTCCAGGGGAGGGCGGGAGGGAGGGCTGGGGGCATGGCACGTGGAAGGGGGATTGGTAAGGTAGATAAGGCGGAGCCAGAGGATGTGGTGGTTATATTTGGATTTCTAAAAGGCATTCAATAAGGTGCTGCACAAAAGGTTACGCAAGATGATGACTCATGGAGGTAATAGCATGGATGGAAGATTGGTTAATAGGCATGAAGTAAAGAATAGAGTTAAACAGGGCATTTGTGGTGGCAGGCTGCAACAAGACAAGTGGCACAAGAACCAGTGTAGGGGCCTCAATTTTGTGGAGATATCTTCACATGCAAATATGGGGTTTGGAGTGAGCAGTGCTGGGAGAATGGTAAGGTATCAATCAAATATTACCCAGTCCTAAAATAATATTTTATTCCTGCATCGAAAGAGGGAAAAATGTACCAAAAGGTTTGCTGGCAACTTAGTTTTAATTTTGAACTTTGGAAGTGAATTGCTCATGAGGGGAGCCAGGTAGATCCAATGACTGGTACAGTGCTGACTGCTAACCAACAGTTGGTAAGTGCAGAGTCAATTTGTGGGCAAAACTCAGTGTCGGAAGAGGTTGCGGGGCGGCAGCAGCCCTCCTGAAATCTTGAGATCATGAATTAGGGAGGGAAACTCATTACCCTTACCTGCTTGGCACGTACTGGACTCCAAGCCCAAGGATGGGTTACTCTCAACTGCTCTCTGAAGTAGTCACTTAGCTGCATCAAGCCACATGGCACAAACTTCCAGTGGTTCATAAAGAAACCCCACTTTGACTTCCTTGCGACAAATGGGAATGGGTGACGAATACCAGCTGTGACAATGCTATTCGTATCCTGAGAAATTTTTTTATTTAAAAGTGGAGTGTAGCCTGACACTGACATGTATATATTTGGTGAAAAACAATTAGTATTGCCTGTATCAAAGTTGCAAGTATAACATTCACCAAGATGCAGTTAAAGTTTACCAGGAGATAAATAAATCTTTTAACACCTGTGCAATTAGGTCATCATTTGTACGATGAGAATTTACAAGGTGGATGGAAAAGCCAGAAAAAATGTTATCCTATGTAATTTCAGCTGCATAAATGTATGACAACCTGAGCAAAGTTGTGCAAGGACCAAAGTGAGCCCCTTACTGACCACAGTCAATGAATAGAGCTGTCCCTGAGAGCCAGCTTGCCAAAAGAGTGGTGGCAGCAATGGCTCAATGCACAAGGTGCTAACAATGCATAGGCAGTGCTGGGGCAAAGATGCTGGTTCTAATTCACAAGATACTTTATATTTTAGCTTCTTATTTAACCAAGTCAAAATGGGCACATTTATCTTGGATTCCATAAACTGCTAGCTCAAAGCATGCTTTCTTGCAAGTGTCTGGAACAATTACAACATAAAAGGATTTTTGTTTCCTTACCACTTCCTTTGCATTTGCATTTATTCTGAAGGGTGAAAACAGGTGGGCCTACAAATCTTCTTACTGCCTATACAATGGCTGGAAATGGTGAGACTCTTATCTACAATGGCTGCCTCAGCAGGGGACCTGTTGGAATAACTTTCAGGTTTGCTTTCTTCTGAAAGTGGGCAAATAGTTTTGCTGGTGGTGGTGGAAGTAATGGGCAAAATGCCACAAGGTTTCATGCTGAATGCCTGAACTGTTGTTGCATTATATAGATGTGGAGATGCCGGCGTCGGACTGAGGTAAACACAGTAAGAGTTTTAACAACACCAGGTTAAAGTCCAACAGGTTTATTTGGTAGCAAATAATTTGGTAGCATTATATAGAATCAGGGAACACAGAATCGATAGGAAGCTGACTACAGCTGTATCTTAGCAGCAGCATTCTCACCTCTGAGGTCATGAAAGGCATAAGAAACCACATTTTTTTGTAGGTTAAGCTACGGGGTTTGCTACTAGGGACAGGTGAAAGGTGGGAAATAATATTAATGAACTTGCAGAATTGGCATACAATTAGCAAACTGATTTCAATTTAAGCATCCACAGAAACATGGCTCAAGAGGCTAGAAATAGGTTCTTAACATTCCTAATTACTAAGAGTTCAGGAATGATAGAGAAGAAAACAAACATGTGGGACTTGGCAGTATTAAGCTTGATTTTGCAGAACTAAATAGGCAAGAGTTACCACATGAATCCATTTACTTAAATTAAGAGTGGAGAATGTTACATTGCTGCGAATATTTCTTAAGTAGAGCTTCAAAGTGAGGAGATGGATAGCTGTGCAAATTTGTTGGCAAATTTCAATAGCAATTAACAGAAATAGTAATATTCAAGATACTTAATTATCCTAATTTGGACTACGACGAACGATATGTTCAGGCTTGGGAGGAAAGGGATTTCTGATGTGTCGGAGAGAATGTTCTCCATCAGTAGGTCTCCAGTGCAAGAAGAAAGAGAAAGTTTTGAATCTGGTTGTAGGAAATGAGATGGGGCAAGCGGAGTGTTACAGTAAGGTGATGACAGCATAATTCAATTTAGAAGACAGAGATCAAAGAATATCCAAGGTAGAAATGCTCAAATGGGAAGAGCTAATTTCAGTGAATCAACAAGGGACATAACAATATCTATCTCTCAATCAAAATTATGAAACAGATAATAACATCGCTGTTACCTTTGGTGCTCCCCAAGGATCTCTGCATGCAAGCACACATGTGGGGACACACATAATGAGCTGAAAATTGCTGCCTATGAAGGTGGCAGAAGCAGAGACGGCCAATAATTTCTAAAGGAAATTAGACGTTCCCCTGAAGGAAATAAACTTGCGAGGTTACGGGGATAGAGTGGGACAGAATAGAATGTTCAGAGAGCCAGCATGGACTCAGTGGGTTGAATAGTGTCCTCTGTGCCTTAATGACTCTGACTGTGTCTCCATCAAATGCTAGGAAAGCTCAGGCAATACTTCTAATGGTTGAAGGTTTCTGCAGGCAGTGATACTTCTACATAATTATACAGAAAGGTTAAAAGTTCAACTGTTAAAAGACAACTAAAAAAAAACTGTTAAAAGTCAAATGTTCAACTGCTTTAATAAATGCTTCGCAAATATGACAGAATGTGGCTGCATAATAGCTAAATTGAGTAAACGGATCTCTTAGTAATGCATTCAGATTAATATCCTGGTCTAGGTATCTGGACATTAAATGCAAACATACGGCTACAGTATAAAATAAAACAAATATTATGCTGCACAATTGTTTGCACAGCTAAAAGTAGGAAATATTCCCAGGTAAAATATTGATTCAGTCTTACCTTTCTAGCAAATTGTGAATGGCTTTAAAGAGCAGTGTTCTACATTCGTATGTGAGCCCATTTTCCCACAGACCATCTTCTACCACTGGAAAGCAAAGAAAAGTAAATATCTGGTTATTCATTAAAAATTAAACCTGATTAAGCTGCATCAAAGTCTTACATAAGTTGTGAAAAATTGGAACCTGGAAGCGAATTGATTCATTGAACTGCTGTGGAATAAAAAACTTTTAAAACTATAATTGCTCATACCCGAAAGGGGCAATGAAATTCAGCTGAAGTTGTTTTCATCAAATCCCATTACCATCACAAAACTACCATACACAACAATTGACAGTACCAAGACTGCAGATAATTATGAAACACTTGGAATCAGAACAGCACGGATAGAGATCATTTAGCCCATTGGTGTCTTCTTGCCACTGTTGGCATTTTACTAGCAGCAGTGGCAGATGGGCACTTTGCTACCCAAGACCACCCAGTAAAACCTGGCAACCTCCCTGTAGACTCGAGGGGAAGGGCTGTCCTCCTGATCAGGCATTGTGGTCCACAGAGGACACCCCAGTGGCAATACCTGCCCCCTGTGAAAGGGCCCTCCCCCATCCTTCCTTTGTGATTGACTCAATTTAAAATCTTAGCCATCAAGTCTGCTCTATTGAACAGCAGTTCAGTTAGCCCCACTACTGACCACCTGCCTTTTTTTCCCCCTTTGTAGTTATCCACTGCCCTTCTGGAAGTATCAAGCCTGCTTCAACCATCCTATCATCAGGTACTGCATTCCAAATCCTGACCACTCATTGCATTAAATAAAAACTTTCAGACTGTTGTCCTGGTTTTTAAATCTCCATCCTCTGGTTATTCACCCAACCGTTGGAAATAATATTTTCTAAAGTCATGAAAAGGCTTAGACCTAATAAATAAACACCTCTATCAAAACTGCTCTACGAAGAACTTCAACTTCTCCTTCCATTCACATAACTAATCCCTCATCCCTGAAACAATTCCTGGAAATCCTTTCTGTACCCTTTTCAGAGCTTTCATGTCCTTTCAAAAGTCTCATGTCCAGAATTTGATATAATACTCCAATCAAAGCTGAACTAAATATTTTATAATGGTTTAGCAAATGGTTTTCATCGTATTCTATGCCTCTATTTATAAAGCCCAGGATCTCATGTTTTATTCACTGTTTTGTTATCCTATCCTGTCACCATCAAGCGTTTGTGTACAAACACTCACCAAATCTGTTCTTTTGCCCTTTTTCAACTTGTACTATTTAGTTAGTATTGTCTCTCCATCTAACTAAAATGAATCATTAGTATCTCAATATTCTTTGAAACAGATTTTTTGGGCTGTAAGGGGGTGTGTACCCCACCCCACCCCAAGAGCTTGCTAGTTATGGGCCCATGCTTCAATTAAAGTTGTGATTTTCAGGATTCTTCCATATATCGGCTGCCGTCAGTGGTGGTGGAGGCGAACTCAATAGGGTCTTTTAAGAGACTCCTGGATGAGTACATGGAGCTTAACAGGATGGAGGGTTATAGGTAGGTCTAGAAGCTAGGGATGTGTTCGGCACAACTTGTGGGCTGAAGGGCCTGTTTGTGCTGTAGTTTTTCTATGTTTCTATATTCCATTGCTTTTAATTGATCAGTTCATTATAATTGAAAGAGGTACAGTACTGTTCTGTACGGAACAGAATATTGGGCAGTTAGAACATGCGCAGCTACTCAGCTTCCCTTTTCCATGGGTTAGTCTGATGTTAACACTTTTTGTTTCCATTTTTAGGCTAATATAACACATAGCATGATGGGAATGTTACAATGCCACCTCTAATGGTTATAATTTTCCATTTACAACAAAGTGGCAACTTAAAAATTGTGATTATCAGCTGCAGAAATGTAGAACATGGATCAAAAGAACTACTTTATTCCACTCATAATAGACCCTTTCATCAAGTGGTTACCACTTATAATTTGATATTTCCATGCACAATGTAATAAACCATTTTCTAGTTCATACAAAAACTATTAAATATTATATTACTGTAAGATTAAGTTGACTCTCAATCAATGATATAACCGAATACTCAAAACTAACAAAATGACAAAGATTGCTTTACATATCAGGGTTCCTATTACCAATATTTGTTATTACAAGAAATACAATTTATCAGAGTTATTTTAATCACACTTTTAGGAAGGATTCCTGGAGACACTGATTGGCTAAACCCTGATGCTTTTATACCACTGTGTTGAATTTAGCCTCTATTTCCTACAAATCTTTATGACCGATCTTACATAGAGAGAACATTGATGGCCAGAATTATCAAAAGGAGCATTGGAAAAGTTCATATACAACACCCCTCTAACAAGATTGGTTATTTAAGATTCAAGTTGGTGTCATAGAAGGAAAAAAAATATCAGGATTAGCTGCAATTGCAGGCTGAGTGTACTGAACAGATGCAGAAGTAAATCAAAGTGACAGCAAGACAGCAAATGCTCTCTCCCCGCTTGCACAAAGACAGGCACACAGGAGCAAATTCACTGCATCAACCTGAAATTGCACTGCTTCAGTTATCCAGTAGAGGGAGAAAAACAATGTTCTTCAGGGGATTATGGCAATAGCATCAAAATTGAATGTTACATTTGTATGCACGAATCATCAAATATCCCAATTTAGTAATGCTCAACAAGTGAAGCAACAACAATCAGCCTACTTGTTTTGAAATAACATACCAGTTCCATCAGATATTTGCAATACTTTGTTAGTTTTATGCACACAATGACAGATCAGTCATTTTTGGTCAATTCAAAGAGACATACAACTCAATCTACTCGAGCCATAATTTACTCAAGGTCTCATACCAAAGGTTAAGACAATTGCAACCAATTAACAGCCTAACACATCATCACTACAACATTAGACTCTTGTATTTCAGTGGGCATAAAAGGTGATTTTATACTGATAGCCTGAAGTGTCCAACACAGTGTACTCCTGCCAACAACACGACACTAGATTAGCTCTTTCACTCCAGTAGAGTTTGCTCTAATTTAACCAGGAGCTCCAGGAAGTCACAAGTGTGAAAAATACAGTCGTCATTCGTAAAATCAAAAGACAGCATCAACAGGAATGTGAACTATGGAAAACCAGTGTTGGAGAGATCACCACTTGACACTGGTCTCCCACAAACAATTAAAAAACAATCTCCGCAGTGCATTTTTAAATCATTTAATAAAAATAAGCTCAGTAGACACTAGTTGAGGAAATAACCCAATTGCATAACATACAGAAGCAGAAAAAGGCACCCAGAAACCACCATAAACCTGTAGTTATCCAAAACTCTGCTGCCCAGGTCCTTACTTGCATTAAGTCTCATTCATTCATCAGCCCCATGCTGGCAGATATTCAGTGGCTCCTAGTTAACCAACACCTCAAATTTTAAAATTCTCATCCTCATTTCAAAACACATTCATAGCCTCACCCCTCCCCAACTCCCAACTCCTTCAGGCCTACAAGCCTCAGATATCTGAGCTCCTCCAATTCTTGCCTTTAGAGCATCCCTGATATTAACATACCACCATTGGTGGTCATGCCTTCAGTTCCCCAAGCTCTAGAATTCACTTGACGAACTTCCCTGCCTCTCTTTTTTCTCTTATAAAGCATTCCCTAAAACCTAGAAATGACCAGATGTAGTTTACTGCAGTTTATTGTTTAATGATCTTGTGAAGTGCCTTGGGACATGCTACCAAGCTAAAAGGTGCTATAGAAACACAAGTTGCTGTTTCTTTTATTGTTCAATCTATCTTCCAATGTAGCCAATGGCAAGTTGCCATTAAGAGACTCCAGGAGGTCATAAACTGGTTAGTTGAATGGGCAGACAGATGGCAGATTAAGTTAATCTGAGCGAGGTAATATATTTTTTAAAAAGAAAAACAAGAAATGAGACTATTAACTCAATGGAAATGCACTAACATATGGAGCCGAGGCACCTACTAATTCAAACAGATAATCTTTGAAATTGTATTAAAAAATTTTTTTACAGAAGGCCAGTGGTTTTTTTTCTGTAACAGAGCATAATATACAATAGTAAGAACAAAGAAAATTACAGCACAGGAATAGGCCCTTCGGTCCTCCAAGCCTGCACCGACCATGCTGCCCGACTGAACTAAAACCTACTCTTCTGGGGACCATATCACACTATTCCCATCCTATTCATGTATTTGTCAAGATGCCCCAAAGAATTTAGCATGGCCAATGCACCTAGCCAGCACATCCGAAGCACCCAGAGGAAACCCACACAGATGGAGGAAGAACGTGCAGACTCCGCACAGACAGTGACCCAAGCCAGGAATTGAACCCGAGTCCCAGGTGCTGAGAGGCAACAGTGCTAACCACTGTGCCACCCAGGTAATGATAAATTGGTAGTTGGCAATATTAGTACATAGTTGCAGTGCAGTATGCTGCTTCACACATCAAAGCCATAGCTGGTTTACAATGCAGGCTTGCCCAAATGTTACGAGAAGTTACAAGAAGAAACGAGAAAATGGATGTAATTCCTACTGAGCAGAGGGGACATTTAATGTTGGTGGGGTGTACTGGAAGTCTATTTCTTCTGGTTAAGCCAGCAAGTCGGTGACAATGAGTCATTAAGTTAAAGCAGTCATTGAAAGAAGAAAACATGAATGCACAAATCAAAATGTACCATGATAGCAAAAATTTTTATTGCGCACAATTAATGTATAAACTGAACCCTTTTCAAATAATGATCTCAATTGGACAGATTCATCTGTGCAGCTTGTACAGAGAATGGTTGTCGCACAGGAGGCCGCCATTTGGCCCATCCTGCCTCTGCTGATTCACTTCAACATCTGTTATCTGCTCACCTCCAGATTAACTGAGCACAGCAATGTTTTCTCCAAGTGACAACTCTTAAGCAGTTGCAGTCATGGTGTGCTTACTTCAGACAATGCTGCAGCATTATTCAATCACCATTGCTCAATGCTTGCTTGATTAGATGTGGATTTATCTACTTAATTAAAATAAATAGAGTTGGCACAAGTATTGATTGCTACTATTGTTCCCAATGCAAAATAAATTGCACCAAGTAGTTAAAAGTAACCATTGCCACCAGAGGAGTTTTCATCGCTCTCGCCACTGAATCAGGAATCCCTGTCCGGGGACCTCAAGCATATAATCTAGTCTGGCACTTCAATGAAGTATTGGGCGCTGTCTTTTGGAGAAGATGTGAAACGGAAGCCCTGTCTGACCCCTCAGGTGAACCATGGCACAAATCAAGGATGAGCAGCAAAGTTGTATCCTAACTACACAATATCTCTTAATCAACAGATTACCTGACCATTCAAGTGCTTCTGTAGTAGCTTGCTGCACATGAATTAGCTGCCAGTTCTCCTACAGTATAACAGTGATCACATTGGTTGTAAGCTCTTCGGAGCGTCCCAATGTTGTGAAAGGCACTATACAAATTCAAGTTTTGTTT
This sequence comes from Mustelus asterias, assembly GCF_964213995.1. NCBI lineage: Eukaryota > Metazoa > Chordata > Chondrichthyes > Carcharhiniformes > Triakidae > Mustelus > Mustelus asterias. The sequence continues at coordinate 70,975,839 of NC_135813.1, read as the reverse complement.
GCTCATGCAAGTCACTCCTTACAAAAAACATAATTAGTTCCCAACTCTATCGCAAACGCTTACAAACCAATCTTCTGGTAGTTACTAGGTCAGGAATTCCCAAACCGTGGCACCCATACACCCAGAGGTAGCAGGACATCGATGGGAAGTATGATGGAGAAATTATCTAATAATGAATCCTTTCATCTGAGTGCTCCAATTGTACCCTCCCTCCAATAAAGCTGCTCTCTTATTTTCAGCAGGTGCACAAAGTAGAAACCATCTCAGGTATTCTGACATTAAGAGTCCAGGGACCATTCAGCAAATTGACTCAGATAAGTTTCCAAAAACTTTCCTTTAAATCTCAAGCAGTATCCTGGAGAAACTTAGCTGTATTCTGCCCACAGCGATACAGAAGTTGATTATTTTCTCCATTTCACTGTAACGTGTTGCAAATTGCACTAAATTAGGAGCTGCGAGCTGTTGGTCACTGGCATTGATGGCACTATGGGCCATTCAATAAAGGGCACTTGGGATTGCAGGCAGCAGTTGATCAGGTTAAAATTATCTTAAGTAGAGATACCACCTGCTTGTTTAAGATAGCTTAACATTCAAGGAAAGACCGCCATTCAGAATAGTACCAACGTGATAAGACCAGATATTACAGGAAGTGGTAGAGGCAAATTGCAAGCATGCTGGAGTATACCTTGGCTGAATAAATTAGCTTTGAAATAAGACTTTGCTTGTTGTTAAAGATTTTCCTCTTTGTCATGCCCTTCTATTTTTCAAGGTGTTATTTTTGACTTTGGAAACAGTAAATGTGAGAATTTTGATATATTTTCTACAATACTTATACTTTGAGAAACCACAATATTCATATTTAGAGGGGCCAAAATATTAAAAAACTAAGCAATTTTATTTTTGGATACTTTAAGAACTATGGAACAGATTAAAATAGTGGATCTGAGTTAGAGGGAAGTACACCTAAAAGGTTGATGATTTTTTAAAAAAGTACAGGAATTACAAGGCAGAACAACATCCAGCATTGAGAACTGCATTTACAAATATGGACATACGAATTAGAAGGAGTAGGCCAGTCTGCCCCTGAAGCCAGCTCCACCGTTCAATAAAATCATGGCTGAATTGTGATTTAAATGCCACATTTCACCTATCCCCAACAATCTATGTTTTCCTTGTTCGTCAAGAATCTATCTACACTTGTGTTAAAAATATTCACTGACTGAGTTGCAAAAGATGCACAACCCACAGAACTGATTCTCTTCTCATCTGTTTTAAAGGGGTGACTTCTTACTGTATCCCCTAGTTCTAGCCTCTCCCACAAAGGGAAACATCCTCTCAGCATGCACTTGCCAAGTCCCCATAGGACCTTATGTGATTCTGATTGTTTTTCTATCTTCTGAACTCCAATGGATACAAGCCTAGCCTGTCCAACCTATCGCAAGATGAACAGCACCTATCCCATGTATTAATCAAGTGAACCCTCTCTGAACTGCTTCTAATGCAGGCACAGAGTAAGTTTCCTTTAGCAAAACAAGGCCCTCCACCTTTTTGAGTCAAAAACTGAATGTTTTTCTGATACAGCAAATAGGAAGGAATATTCAAAATTAGATTGGTGCCTTAACTATTAACTAATTTAAGGTTAAACTAATGGGCCTGTTTTCCTAGATTTAGGTAAAATTCAGCAGGAAAGGTTCATACTGTTCTCAGTGGCAATACAAACAAACTTTTGACATGTTTCTGCAGTCGCCTTGCCACAAGATCTTTCAATAAAACAACAAGAATATTCTGGACATTTCAACTGATAACAGACTCAATGTTAAATTCCAACAAAAGCAACTGGTTGATGTTTGGATCCAAATGTGAGCAGTTTCCTAAATTGTCAGATAACGTTGTCAATACTTGCTTTGGTTACCTGTGTGAAAATAGATTTTCTCCATTCACTGGAATTAAGTCGAAGTTAAATCTAAATCATAATTTAATCTGATTTAATTAAGTGTATTTGTGTAGAAAAACAACTTATGACATTAACTTTAACCTATCACTCTAAATACACTTAAGCAAATTATCTCATCCATCACATTAAGAGTACTATTAGGACATTGTTCAAGCTGTATATTATAATTTGTCTATTTTGTATGATAACTGAACATTAAATGTGCTGAAGTATTAAAACTATATCTGTTGGGGAGATGCAGCAGCTGATAGATCTGGAATATATAAATCTTGTAAACCTCTGCAAAAGACTAAAACAAGTGACAATCCAACTGTTATCCATTAGTGTTACAATTCCAACATCTATCACCAATTTTGGAAAAGGTCTTCAGTCAACAAAATATTGCAACAATTAAGAAAAATAATATTATGTTTTAGTGCTTGAAGCTTTGCAAAATAAACTCCCATTCCACCATCGGGAATAACCCTGTGAGACAAGTAGCAGAAAACAGCGAAACATTGACATCCACTCCATTGAAAAACATACTTGTCGCCTACCTTAAAAATCCACAGGATTTTAATCAAAACATATACAATCTTCATAGGTGCAGAAGGCAGAACAAGCCATTAACACTGGCTATTTTGAAGAGCAATCCCATTTCAATACTCTCCCTGGTTCTTTCCCCATATTGCTGCAATTGCTTTCTCCTAGCATTTATCAAATTTGATTTTAAAAGTTTCACCTGTATTTGTATCTACCATCCAATTAATTGGTGCATTCCAAATCTAATATTCAGTAAAAACAATCTTTTTCCTCGTGTCCTTTTGTCGGTCACCTTAAATTTGTGCCCTCAGGTTACCTACTCTTCAGCCATCAAAAACAGTTGCTCTACATGAAGAATTTTGCATTAATAATTTTAAACGTCTATAAAATCTCCTCAGCCTTCTCTACCCCAAGGAGAACAACGCAGCTTCTCCAGTCTATCCACATAACTAATCTCTCCTCCAGAACTGTTCTCATTTACAAATTGCTTTTGTATCTTCTCCAAAGCTTCCATGCTCTTCTTAAAATGTGGCACCCCCAGAAATAGACGTGTGGTTCCCTGGGCTAACTGGAATTTTATATAGGTTTAATATAGCTTCCTGGCTATTGTACACTATACGTCTATTTATAAAAGCCTAGTACCTCCATGATTTAACTACTTTTGATAACCTGTCCTGCTACAATTAAAGATTTGTGCACATATTGTCTATCCTCCTGCAACCCCATTAAAATTGTATCATTTAAGCTTGCATTACCTCTCCTCATTTGACCTTAAGTACATCACTTCAATCAATTTCATCTGAGATCATAAATATAAACGGACCCATGACTATTTAACAACGGCTTATATATGTGCATCCTTCCCCATTTAGCAGAATAAGAGCAAGCCACAGGAAATCGTGGGCAGGAGCAACAGCCCAGTTTCCAATTACGTCCCAAATACAAGTCCAAAACTGCCTATGTCCTACACTTAATTAAACATGTTGGTCTAGCCAGGTTTTAAACTGAGTGTCATTTTGAAGGTTTTATTGGATCTAATTCCAAACATTTTATTGTAGAGTTTTTAATAAGATTGTTTGCTGTCAAATAGTATTTAGCATTAAGTAGCTTGTCTAAAACCTGACATAGTGCACACACGTGATTAAGATAATAAGTTAACATTCAAATCAAGCAGCACCATAACAAATCCCTCTTGCTTCAATCTAACCTGTCAACTGAAGATATGAACTTGGAGAAATTCCCAATTGAGCACTTGTCGACTAAATTATATTGAGCAAACCAACATTGCTTGAAAAATAGTGCAAAAAATTACTTGTTCTCAGGACTGGCACAATACAGTTAGTTAATGGACATAATATTAGCAACAGGACATTACATTTCTATCGTCTGGCTAAAAATGGAATCGTCTCCTTGGCATACTTGATTTTGGAGCGTTTTGAAATTTGATATGATCTCAATATATTCTTTCCACCTCAGCTGAGCCAATTCTATAATCCCCCATTTCACACCCACATCTCAATTTCAGGATTGTGTGTTAAACAACAAATCATTGGACTTTGGCAGTCTTTTGATACTTTGCAGTCTAGAGGGCCAAGTCCCACAGTAAGACAGTATATATTTTTTCCTTTGCAATGATCTGAACGCTAACAGGGCAACTGCCAAATTGGTACTAAAGATATCACCAGCTGTGTCATTATCAAGACTACTGCTATAAATACTGGCCCACTGTCTTTAAAATTTACACACTATTGTTTTAGGAAAGCTGTCCATGGTGCCTCACTCACTTGATAAAGGAACTATTACAACAAGATTCATGTCCCTCAATATTCTACTCATGCTCACTACATAAAAGGCAACTTCCATAGGAAGATCTTATTTTATTTTAATCTTAAAATGGAACTTACTTTATGTAATAAATGGCCTCAATGCTAACACTGTGGCCATTTACTGGGTTATCAGAAACAGTAAAACTTGCCAAACACTCCGAGCCCCGCTATCTCCAACTACAGTAAAGATCGGATCAGTTAAGTCTCAGATTGTCACCAATAAATTCAATTAGAAACTCAGGAGAAACTTCTTTACCCACAGAAGGATTACAACACTGAATTCACTACAATGAATAGTTCAAGCAAATAGCTTAGATACATGCATGGGGAAAGCTAGTTAAACAAATGAAGGAGAAGGAATAGAAGGATATGCACATATGGTTAAAATAATAAAAGGTGTGAAGAGGCTCATGTGGGACATAAACAAAAGCATAGATCTTTTGGGCTGAATGTTCGGCTCTGTGCTAAAAATTCTATAGAATTATATGTGATACCCTCTGCACTTAAATAGCTCAATGATGCATAAATAATTGCCACATGTAATAAGAGGGGGCACCAATGGAGCCATACTGCAAAAAGAGTCAAAACATCTTCACATGGGGAGGGTGATGGTAGAGTGGAGTAAAGAGGGTAATTGGGTGAGAAAAGGGGGAAATGCTGAGCATGAGACAGCATAATAATGAGTCTAATTCCCACCCATCAGACAAAGATCTTTTGGTGCCAACTTCTACCAACCAGAAACCAATGCTTTTCATTCTGCACCCTCTTCAAAAATCAACAAGTGATGAAAGGAAATCCTATTCGGAAGCAAGTGCTAAACCAGCAGAATGAAAACACATACACCCGTTTGTGGTGTCAAGTGGCATTACTAAACAATGTGCCTGATGAGAAGACTGAACAAACTGCCAAAAAGATGCATAGGGTAAGGAACTTAGTCATGTTACACAGATTTGCAATGTTAAAGGCAATGTAACAGCTTATAGTAGTTCTCAAGCTCCAAAGTAAAAAAAAATAGGAGGCCTGCAGAGATTAGACTTTAATAGAACATATTAATCTTTGTGAAATATTGGGGGGGGGGTGTCTTTTTATTGTTTGTGTCTCCAATTAAGCCTTCAGTTTAAATATTTCATAAAAACTGGACCTATACAATCAAACTGTGGCAAGTTGCATTAATGTTAAAAAGCAAATGGAAACCATAGAAAACACTGATACCAAATACATAATTTAATTGACTTACTTAAAAATAGTACAGAAGTAATTTCATGCATTTAGTGAATACTTATTTCAAAATCTGTACCAGTACTGCATTCTGCAAATTCATTATTTATCCTGCATGTCTGATATGGAAATTAAATGAAGGCTGCAAGTAAACATTGAGAGAGCATTTTTGCATACCCAAGTACCAACGCCATAATTTAAACTTTAGAAACTTAAATACTTTCATAAACCATTTTATACAAGTGCTAAATCGTACATGTTTCGCATTTTGAAATCTGACTTTTACCTTTGTACTAAAATAGCTATAAAGATAGGAAAACTATCAAAAAAGATTAGAAAGGTTACAGAAGTCCAACAGAAAATCAGCAAGAAATTAAAGGGCAATAAAAAGCTGATCTGCAGCAGTGCTTCACAAACACTTTTTATCCACTGTTCACCCATTTTAATGTTTGAAAAATGGTGTGACCTCAGATCTTTTCCCATTATGAGCATGTCCTCGGAAGTCTCCCATTAGCTAATTGGAGTAGTAACTTGACTAGCCAATTAGGACATGGAAAGGATGACAATCAAGGCAGCGATAGCTCTCTCATTGACAAATCCTCTGAAGTTGCAACCCCAAACGACCAGTCTGCTACCCCAACAGGTTTGCAGTTCATGGTTTGGGAACCCCTGGTCTACTGGCTCATGTGCAGTCACAGTAACCTGTACAATGCTGCAAAGTTCTAAAAGTCTTTCCACATAAAAGGCTATCAGGTAATCTCAAAAGTGCTATGGATTCATTAAAAGATCTTTAGTTTGCTCAGCTAGACAATAACGTAAAGCCTTTGGCGTATCTGGGAGTTACTTGTCACTTTAGTTTAAAGTCTCTGACTTGCTCTTGTAGCCACTCTGTTTATGTGGCGAGTCCAGTTGAGTTTCTGTAACCCTAAGGATGTTGGCAGTGGGGGATTCAGTGATGGTGACACTATTGAATGTCAGGGGGTGATGGTTAGAGTGTCGCTTATTGGTGATGGTTGTTGCCTGGTATTTGTGTAGTGTGAATCTTACTTGTCTGGATATTGTCCAGATCTTGTGGTGTTTGAACATAGAACATAGAACATAGAACATTACAGCGCAGAACAGGCCCTTCGGCCCACGATGTTGCACCGACCAGTTAAAAAAAAAACTGTGACCCTCCAACCTAAACCAATTTCTTTTCGTCCATGAACCTATCTACGGATCTCTTAAACGCCCCCAAACTAGGCGCATTTACTACTGATGCTGGCAGGGCATTCCAATCCCTCACCACCCTCTGGGTAAAGAACCTACCCCTGACATCGGTTCTATAACTACCCCCCCTCAATTTAAAGCCATGCCCCCTCGTGCTGGATTTCTCCATCAGAGGAAAAAGGCTATCACTATCCACCCTATCTAAACCTCTAATCATCTTATATGTTTCAATAAGATCCCCTCTTAGCCGCCGCCTTTCCAGCGAAAACAATCCCAAATCCCTCAGCCTCTCCTCATAGGATCTCCCCTCCATACCAGGCAACATCCTGGTAAACCTCCTCTGCACCCTCTCCAAAGCCTCCACATCCTTCCTGTAATGTGGGGACCAGAACTGCACACAGTACTCCAAGTGCGGCCGCACCAGAGTTGTGTACAGTTGCAACATAACGCTACGACTCCTAAATTCAATCCCCCTACCAATAAACGCCAAGACACCATATGCCTTCTTAACAACCTTATCTACTTGATTCCCAACTTTCAGGGATCTATGCACACATACACCTAGATCCCTCTGCTCCTCCACACTATTCAAAGTCCTCCCGTTAGCCCTATACTCAACACATCTGTTATTCCTACCAAAGTGAATTACCTCACACTTCTCCGCATTAAACTCCATCCGCCACCTCTCGGCCCAACTTTGCAACCTGTCTAAGTCTTCCTGCAAACTACGACACCCTTCCTCACTGTCTACCACACCACCGACTTTGGTGTCATCAGCAAATTTGCTAATCCACCCAACTATACCCTCATCCAGATCATTAATAAATATTACAAACAGCAGTGGCCCCAAAACAGATCCCTGAGGTACACCACTTGTAACCGCACTCCATGATGAATATTTACTATCAACCACCACCCTCTGTTTCCTATCCGCTAGCCAATTCCTGATCCAATTTCCTAGATCACCCCCAATCCCATACATCTGCATTTTCTGCAGAAGCCTACCATGGTGAACCTTATCAAACGCCTTACTAAAATCCATATATACCACGTCCACTGCCTTGCCCCCATCCACCTCCTTGGTCACTTTCTCAAAAAACTCAATAAGGTTAGTAAGGCACGACCTACCTGCCACAAAACCATGCTGACTATCACCTATCAATTCATTACTCTCCAAATAACTATAAATCCTATCCCTTATAATTTTTTCCAACATCTTGCCGACAACAGAAGTGAGACTCACCGGTCTATAATTCCCGGGGAAGTCTCTGTTCCCCTTCTTAAACAATGGGACAACATGGACTACTTCAGTATCTGGAGGAGTCATGAATGGTGTTGAACATTGCACAATCATCGGAGAACATCCCCACTTCTGACGGAGGGAAGGTCATTGATGAAGCAGCTGAAGATGGTTGGGCCTTGCACACTACCTTGAGGGACTTCTGCAGATGTCCTGGAGTTGAAATGACTCACCCGTTACAACCATCTTCTCATGTGTCAGGTATGACTCCAACCAGCAGAGAGTTTGCTCCCGATACCCATTGATTCCAGTTTTGCTCGGGCTCCTCAATGTCACACCTCAGTTGAATGTGGCCTTGATGTCAAGGGCTATCATTCTTATCTCACTTCTGGAATTCAGCTCTTTTGTCCATGTTTGGACCAAGGCTGTAATGAGGTCAGGAGCTGAGTGATCCTGGCAAAACCCAAACTGGGTGTCATTGAGCAGGTTATTTCTGAGCAGGTGCTGCTTGATAGCACTATTGATGACCCCAATTTACTGTATATTTAAAAGTAAATAGTCTAAATCAAAGAATCCTCGCAATACATCAAGTTATCGTTTTTCAAAATTTGTAAAGAAAAATTGAGTCACATGACAGAGGATGGCAAACATAATACCCCTCTTCAAACGAGAGGAGTTGATTGTAGGTCAGTCTTAGTTCAATTGTTGGTAAACTACCAGATCAAAATGCTGCATGAAATTACTTGGTAAATTTGGTTAATCAGGACCAGTCAGAAAGGATTTGTAAAAGTCTGTGCTTAATCAACATTATTATTTAAAAGGTATAAAACAAAGATAAAACCACAATAGAAGTGATTTATTTAGATTGCAAACACAAGGCTTACAACAAATAATTGGCAGATAGAATTAAAGAAAATGAATGAAATGGTCAAAGGAAGGGCAGAAAGCAAAGTGGAGGGATATGTGAAAGTTTCATGAACTTTCCGACTCTTGCTTTGAAAATGCATGGTTCCATCTCTGCCTTGCACTTAATTACCTGATCCCAGCTCCAGCAACAGTGGGAGGAGTGATACAGTTGAGGTCGTAAACGAATTATTACTTTTATGCATATAATTTATATCATGTAACTCTCCTCAGCTCACTGCATTTTGCTGGAGAAGTCACTTTGCTTTTATTGGGAGAAATGACTGCAATATGATTTGCTGCTGTCAATACTGTTTAAATAAACTCAAGTATAATCCAAGTCTTGCTATAAATGCCACTGTCTCCAAGCTGACACAATAATAGTATTCGACTCTAAACAAGGGCTGCCCTTTATCCCCTCAGGTTTGGAATAGGGGAGAAGAATAAGCAATGGATCATTGTCTGCCACCCAATAATACTTCAGTGATCACTCTGGACATTTATATGCATGGACATTAGGTTCTATACAGTGATTGCATGTTTAACTGTCAGCTGGCAGTCAACATCCACATTCACAAAAGACAGCAGCTTGAGAGAGTCAGTATGGATTACCGCTGCCCATTGAACCATATTTCATCATGAATCCGTCAGTTAGGGAAGCAGAGAAAAGGAGGAGCAAAAGCCTTGAAGAGAAACACATGAAATTTGCACACCGCGAAGTAGAGAGTATTTTGCAGCTGTCCTCACGGCGGGGGGGTGGTGGTGGTGGTTTTGCAGACTTTAGTTAAAGGTGGTGTGGACAGGATAAACAAAAGGAGGGAGGGGAAACATTCAGAGGATTAGAATTTAAATGAAATGTACCCCAGGCTGTTAAGAATAGAAATACTAGAAACGCTGACTCTTATTTTTTCTATCTTCTCTAGTTACAGACCATGGTGGCCAAGTTATTGGAGGAAAAAGTTAGGGACAGTATAAATTGGCATTTCGATTGTCATTTAAAAAGGCACAGATTGCTCAAGAGCACTGAGCATAGATTTCTATGGGAAGAGAGTGTCTGACTAACTTAATTAAATCTTTGAGAAGGGGGCAGTCTATCTACAGATGTCAGCAAGGCTTTTTAAAACGTCCCAATGTCCCACAGACTGACCAGAAAAGTAAAAGCCAATGGGATTCCAGGCAAATTAGACCGAAAACTGGTAGGAAGTAAAGTAGGGTATTGACAATTTTCTGTGACTGAAAGGCTGTTTCCAGAAGGGTTCTTTGGGGCTCAAGATTAAATCCTTTGCTATTTGAGACGGACCTTAATGCTTGAGACTTAAATATGAGGAGCATTATCAACAAGTATGCAGATGATGCAAAAATTAGTCACATGATTCAATGAGAAAGAAAGTTGTGGACTGCAGAAGATCATCAATGGACAGGTAGAAAAGGGGCAAATGGAATTCAATCCAAAGTACGAGGTAATGAATTTGGGGAAGTTTAAAGTTTACTTATTAGTGTCACAATTAGGCTTACATTAACACTGCAATGAAGTTACTGCGAAAATCCCCTAGTTGCCACACTCCGGCACCTGTTCGAGCTGCAGTCCACGTGGTGTGGTCCACAGTGCTATTAGGGAGGGAGGGAGTTCCAGGATTGAAGGAACAGTGATATAGTTCCAACTCAGACCATGTGCCTTGAAGGGGAACGTCCTTCTAGGTGGCAGAAATCGCAAGTTTTGAAGGTGCTGCTAAGGAGGCATGATGAGTTGTTGCAGTGCATCTTGTAAATGATACACACTGCTGCCACCATACATTGGAAGGACTGATGGTTGAAAGTGGATGGAGCGCCAATCAACTGGGCTGCTTTATGCTGAATGGTTTACTTGTTTCTTAGTGTTGTCAGAACTGCACTCCAAGGAAGTGGAAACTATTCTATCACACTCCTGATTTGTGCCTTGTAGACGATGGACAGAATTGGGAGAGTCAAGAGGCGAGTTACGCCACAGTTCAAAAATGAACACAGCATGAACATTTCACATACCTATTCTGCTTTACTGAATTTCAAGTGAAAATAATCTAAAAGCCTGTGTGAACATTTCTTAAACCCATTATACAGTACAGAACAGTTTAAGCATTCTCATGTTCAAATGTAATGTATAGACACACTGCAAAGAAAAACAGAGACCATAGAATTTTTAAAATAGAGAACTTAAAGCAGGTTAGATAAATGCAAGTTCACTTTTGGGTCAATGGTTATTTTGAAAGTAGTCATTGCTGTTTTGTTGTTCCTTATTTTCAAAGTTTTTGCGGTTTCACAGCAAACAACGTACAAGCGTGTTCAGCATCAAAATAAGTAAACATGCTTTTGCATTTTCTTAAAAACCTCAGTTCAAACTATTTACAGCACCACCAATTTTCCACTAAGCCAAGAGAAAGAAGAGGGCCATCTTCTCACCAATTGCATTCTCCTCTTGTAAGTTACTTTTAATCTATATCTATTTCTTAGTTGCCACAAAGGAACTGACCAAAGAATGCCTTTTAAATTCACTAGGCATATGCCAGTCCTTGCTCAACAGTTTGCATCAGGGAAACAGCTGTACAGGGAAATGGATCAACTATAGTGGAAACAGAAAGCAGAGCTGGCAACAACTACACTTTCTGAAGTGAGCAAAATTTACCAAAATACATGGATTCAAGTTCCAACTCAAAAAATTGTGCACATAATCTAGCCTGAAAGTTTAGTTTAGTACTTAAACATTGCACTATTAAAAGTGCAGTCTTTCAAATGAGATTCATCAGCCCAGTTGGCCATCTAAAAACGCACAGCCCTACTTGAAAACAAATGAGTGCCACCCCAATGCAGTCCCGATAACACTTACCCATCAGAACAGATCTGGTCCTTCATTCTTAAAGTTTAAAATTTATTAGCGTCACAAATAGGCTGACATTAACACTGCAACGAAGTTATTGTGAAAATCCCCAAGTCGCCACACTCCGACGCCTGTTCGGGTACACTGAGGGAGAATTTAGCATGACCAGTGCACCTAACCAGCATGTCTTTCAGACTGTGGGAGGAAACTGGAGCACCCGGAGGAAACCCACACAGACCCGGGGAGAACATTGAGACTCCGCACAGACAGTGACCCAAGCCAGGAATTGAACCCAGGTTCTTGGTGCTGTGAGGCAGCAGTGCTAACCACTGTGCCACCGTGCTGCCCTCTCATGTTGTGCCACCCCCTTGTGCCTCCATCCTGCCCTCATTCTTTTGCTGACTGCAACTTGCATGTTTTCCTGTGCAACGGTGAATTATAAAATTGATCTGTTGGTTGTAAAGCTCTCTGGGATATCCTGAGGTTATGATATTGCACTACATAAATGCAAGTTTGTTCTTTAGTGAGAAGGACTATAATAATATTACATGCTTTTAAGCAAGGAACACAATACAGGCCATCTGGATTTGACCCAGTAGTACAGGAATCCATTGCTTGCTCATTTCCCACTGAAGGAGCCAGTAGAAAGGATGATGTGTCTTACAAAAATTTGCAGGCTTGTGGTTTCCCAGAGCCCCACAGTTCCACAACAACCCTCAGGCTGGTTTCGAATTACTCGCCTTCCTGTTTCCAGTAGAGCACTCCAGAGAGCACATCATGATTGATCGTACTGGAGCAGTTAAGAGACTCCACTCAATAATCTTCATGCCAGCAGGAAAATTGAGTTTTTCAACAAAAAAATAAAATTTATGTGAAGTTATTTCCTTCTGCAAAAAGAGGAAATTATTTTGAATATTTGTTAGGTTATTACAATTTTTGAAAGCTGCTAAGTCTTACTTTTTGGAAGCTTATTTTGTCACAGTGCAGTCAATAAATTGTACCTTGTGCCAGAACAGCCTGTGAGAATCATTGTGCTGGCATCACATACTTTTTACTTTTGTCTTGATTAAGAACACTCAACAAGTGTGCACAATTCTTGATACATGGACAACAGTACACATGACCAAAGTAATGAACAATGAATATGTTTAACTTATTCTAACTCTTCATAGTCAACAAGATGGTGAATGATGTCAAAGCAGACAACTAGAATTCGATAATATTTAGAACAATTTTACCCATGTACAAGAATTGAATGCTCCCACGTTGGTTCAATAAAATTTTCAGGAAAGTCCTAGATTCCATTAACAAAATTGCTGTCAGTTGATTGAAACTAGGACTGTTATTGGGATATCAAATGCATCCGAGTAAGGAAAAAAAGGCAACATTCCCATTACTCAGTCTCTATATGTGCATAGATGCCTGGTATGGACTAGATTGAGAACATCACAATTGACTGCATTGTCCAACAGCCTCAAGGTTTACAACTACCAACTGATAAAATGCCTGATCAAATCTGGTATCAATATAACCACATCCAAACTCAGTCATCACATCTAGATGGAGGAAAATAAGAGAAACGACTTGTGCACATTTATAGTGTCTTTCATGATCTCAGGACATCCAAAATAGCACAAGGTCATTTACAATGCAGGAAATGCAGCTGCCAATACGCACAAAGTTCCAACAATGCAATAAGTGACTAGATCATCTATTTTTGGCACTGGTTGAAGGGTAACTGTTGGTCAAAACACTAGTGGAGCTTCTCCACTCTCCCTGAAATATTTCCATGGCATTTTTACATCATGAGGGGATGGATCAGGTCTTAGTTGAACGCATCATCCAAATGGACAGCAGTGCAGCACTCCTTCAGTACTGCACCAAAGTGCTGAACTAGTTTGTGCATTAAGTCTCTGGAGTGCAACTTGAACCCACAGCCTTTTCATTCATACGAGATTGTTACCAACTACACACAGATACAATTAGTGGATTTTTTTTTAAATCTGCTTTTTTTAAAAACAGTATATCTGCTGTATTACATCTGCATGCAAGTTAGGGAACATAGCATAAAAAAGTCATTCTTGACTTAAATACTGATTTTACATCGATCAACATTTGCAGGTCAGCAAGAACTAGTTTACTAATAATCAATTTGAATTTGGCAAATTCCAGTGGGGATGGATGTGTTTGCAGCAACTCCCACTTCACCATTTCTGTAAAGCTGCTGATGGCAGTTTTACTTTTACCAAATGAGTTTAATATTTCCTGAAAGCAATTTTAGAGTTTTTGAAAACTTGAATGGGATCTCTTCTATAAAAACACATACTAACCATCTATCAGCATGAGAGAAATAGAAGTTTGAAAATAAAAGCACGTTTGTGTCACAATGAATATAAAATCAATTTCCTGGAGCAATATTAAAGAAACATACGATTATAAATTGTCAACACTAGAAATGTTACAACATCCTCCTGATGACCCCTCCGCTACTGTTTGGCTCCTGACCTTATTATAGCTTTAGCCCAAACATGGAGAAAAGAGCTGAACTCGAGAGGTGAGATGAAATGACCGCCCTTGACATCAATGGCTTTGTCAGAGGGTGGTCTTGCCTAACAAATTTGACAGAATTTTTCAAAAAACTGATCAAATGTGTGGATGAGGTTTTGAAATACAGTTGACGCAGTTTATATGGATTTCCACAAAGCCTTTGACAAGGTCCCACATGGAGGGCTGATTGAAAAGGTTGAAACTTGGCGAGATAGATCCAAAACTGGCTTAGTAATAGGACATAAAGGATTGTGGTAGAAGGCTATTTGAGTGACTGGAGGCTGGTGTCTAGTGGCGCACCACAAGGATCAGTGCTGGGTCCCTTATTGTTTGTTATTTACATAAAAGTGATATAGATTGGGGCAGCATGGTGGCGCAGTGGTTAGCACTGCTGCCTCACAGCTCCAGGGGCCTGGGTTCAATTCCCGGCTTGGGTCACTGTCTTTGTGGAGTTTGCATATTCTCCCCACGTCTGTGTGGGTTTCCTCCGGGTGCTCCCACAGTCAAAAGATGTGTGGGTTAGGTTGATTGCCCATGCTAAATTAGTGTCCTGGGATGCATAGGTTAGAGGGATTAGCAGAGTAAATATGTGGGGTGACGGGGATAAGGCCCGGGTGGGATTGTTATCGGTGCAGACTTGATGGGCCGAATGGCCTCCTTCCAGACCGTAGGGTTTCTATGATTTCTAGGAGATGAGAATGTGGGAGGAATGATAAGTAAATTTGCGTATGATGCCAAGATTGATAGGATGGTTCATAATGAAGAAGCTCGTAGGTTACACTAAGGTACAGATCGGCAGAGCGGTGGCAGATGGTTTTTAACCCTGGCAAGTGCAAGTAGTAGTAACAAAACAAGGGAGTATTTAATGAATAGCAGGTAACTAGGAAGCTCAGATGAAAGATAGATCTTGGGGTACTTATTCACAGATTCCTAATGGCTGCAGAGTAGATGAATAGGGTAGTTTAGACGACATATGGGACACTTACACTTGTATCAATCGTGGCACAGAGTAAGAGAAAGGAGGTTATGTTGGAGCTGTACAGAACACCCGTTAGGCCACAATTAGAGTACTGTGCGCAGTTCTGGTCACCTCATTATAGGAAAGATGTGATTGCACTAGAGGGGTTACAGAGGAGATTCATCAGGATGTTGTCTGGGATTCAGCATTTGAACTATAAAGGAGAGACTGGACAGGCTTGGATTGTTTTCTTTAGAGCAGAGAAGGCTGAGGGGGTTTGGGAACATGATTGAGGTCTTTCAGATTACGAAGGGTATGGACAAGGTAAATAGGAAGCAGATGTTCCCCTTGGTTGAGGGGTCAATCATGAGGGGCATAGTTTTAGGGTGAAGGGCAGGAGGATCAGAGGGAATGTGAGAAAAGATTTTTTCCCCCCACTCAGACGATGGTGAGAATGCGCTGCCTGGAAAGGGTGTAATGTGGAAACCTTACAACCTTTAAAAAGTATTTGGACGAGCACTTAAAACATCATAACATTGGATGACTGTGTGGAGCGTTTACACGTTCTCCCTGTGTCTGCTCACTTTCCACCCACAATCCAAAGCTGCGCAAGTTAGGTGGATCAGCCATGTGAAATGCACAGAGTTTTATGGGGATAGCGCGGAGGAGAGGGCCTGGATGGAATGCTCTTTCAGAGGGTTAGTGGAGACTTGATGGGCTGAATGGCCTCTTTTTGCACTGTAGAGATTCTATGGTCATGTGGCCTTGCTTAAATTGGATGCTACATTTCTTACATTACAATATTGACTATAGTCAATTAAATACTGTTGACGTACAAAGTATTTTCAGGTGCACGGAGGTCATGAAAATTGCTATATAATTGCAAGTCTTTTTTCCTTCATGATTCTTGTCAACTGATACCAATGCAACTCACTTTGTCATTCGTGATCTCAACCAGTTTTTCTAGGCATTTGCCTAACATATCAACAATCCTGTGACGGGGCATTTCTAATATCCAACCTTGCTCAAGGCTCCCAAACATTTTAAAAGTACGTCCTCGACTCATTATTTAAGTTGCATATCTTTCTTATTTCAATCTTTGTGAAGTCTTTTGTCATTCTGTATACTTGTATCTATATACCTGTTTCTCACCTTTGCCTCAAAATACCTTTTACTAATTTTGACCTGTTGAAGCCCAAAATCAATTCCACCACTTCCATAAATCTTTGTTAATTGTAGCCATTATCTTTTTTTGAAGGAATGACCAAAATTATTCACCATTCTGTGCTGTAACTTCACCCATAAAGATCAAAACATAAAACAACCACCTCAGCAAACTTGGTGGTGCTTCATGGGATACAGATGCTTAAACCTTAAGGACCTCAGCTCTTGCCATCATCTACTTGACTGCAGAGTACTGTGCACTAATATGGCACAACCCATCCCAAAACAGTCTTGCAGATAGTCAGCTCAGCACAATGCACATCATCTCGAGTACCCTCCAATCAACCCAACTCTCCTGGCTCCCCAGTCCTCATGCATGGAGGGAGATTGCAACAAGAAAGCTCCTGCAGAAGGTTTACATTAACCCAAGCCTTCTGCTACACAAGGACCTTACCAACCCACCTGCTGCTCATCTCCCATCACTCCAGACTATATGGCTAAGACTACCATGGCAGGGAATAACAGCAGAGGCCCTGTGGCAGCAGGAATAGAACTAACAACTCACCATTAAAAACCATTTGCTCATCACAAAACCTACAGCCCGCCCATCTGGCTTCAACTTGCCACGCCAACTCTGGACACTCCTCAGCCATTTCCACACTAGCCATGGCCTTTGTGCAGAAAACTGGCACAAGTGGGGCCATGCAGGGAACCCAAACTGCAGCTGTAGTGCACCCCCAATCAATCACTCGCATCACTGAAGACTGCCCTCTGGAAAAATTCAGCCAAAAGCTCAGTGTGCTCCATTTAGCCACTGCAGAAACTATTGTCTAGCTTGGTGATTGCTGCACATGCGAAAAAAAAAACTCAATATCTATACAATTGATTTAAATATCCAAAGATAATCTAATTTGCCCTGACAGCTTCAGGCCCTCAACAAATTTAGCATTATTCCTGACAGATCCTTTTAGATCTTTCATGAACAATGTAAATAATAGCTGCCCCCATTGTTAGCCATCACAATTACTATTTCAGGTGGTGAAGTTCTCATTTTTCATCACCGCTGTTCTCTAATGCTCAGCTAACTCAATTCGTTGAGACAAAATCATCTACTCAACCAATCTTGAGGAGCTTTTGAAAATCCGAGTAACACCTAAAGTACCAGCAGCCATCATCTTGCTTATTACACATATCTCCATTTAGAACACATTCTAATAATACATTTTCATTTCACAGCAGTTTTCAAGTCGGGAACTTTTCCGAAGTGCTGCCAACCACGACTTCTATTTTCACGTCAGTGTTGGTCAGTCATGATCTCATATGGGCCAAGCCATCACTGTGCATGTATCAAGAAACAACTTAGTACTATATTCAGTGATGAGTTGGAAACACTGTTCTATAGAAGTATTAGCTGATTCGCTATTTTCAGTTAAATATTTTAACATTCATTGAAAAATTGTGCATCTACAGTGTTAAGTCCTCTGAATAAAACATACATAAAAATAGGTTTTTAATCTAAAAATTAATGGTAAGGAACGTAAGCCACCCTTATTACATGCTTTCTAATGGGAAAGTGTTTTTTATTTAGCACATTTTAGCATATGTTTTTCAGGAACATATGAGGAGTGCTAAACAAGAAATAAATGTACTTCTCAAAAAACTGATCGGATAATGAATAGTCATAACCTATTATATCTAAAGCCTCAACTGTATATCAAGTGAAATAAAAGAAAAAATTACAAATGTTAGAAATCTGAAATAGAATGCTGGATCTACAAGATAAACGACGAAGATATTGTAGTGTGCCTTCAGTCTGATGAATCATAACCGATCTTATCCTTTAACAAATACTGACTTGTGTATTTCCAGCATTTCTACTTCTATTCAGCAATAACAGGGTGGGCAATAAATGCCAGTCACACCTACATCCCAAAAGTGAAAACCAATAACTGATAATCACATGTTAAAGGAAAGGACACGTGGAATGATGCACAAAACAGCATGCATGGTGCAAAGTAAACTGTGGTATGTTCATCCATAAAAGAAAGTTTGCTTGAACTGTTTAGTAGCAGAATACCTCTGGAACAACTTCAACCGTTCTAGATGTTGCACGGCAAGATATTCAACAAAAGACCACATCAGAGAATGAAGGAGCCTGCTGTGCAATCTACAGTTACTGTCATTTGAACTTTCTGTCCATGACCTAAAGAACAGTACAGCACAGGAAACAGGCCCTTCGGCCCGACTCCTGTCCCAAGGAAGCTTGAGGAACAGAACCTCATCTTTTCATCTCAGCACTCGATATTGAGTTCAACAATTTTAGATCATAACCTCTGCCTCTATATTTTCCTGTTTTTTTTTAATCCCTTCATGTTTGATGGCATTCAGATGGTTGCCATGTAACAATCTGGACATAATCTTTGTCCCGTTACTATACCCATTACCACTCTGGCTTTTGCATCAAAATCTTTTGTTAATCTCTCTTACCCTCCACCGTATCACAGACTTCCCCTTTTGTTCTTCCTATCCCCTCCCTACTTGTACTAGCTTAAAAACTCTTACATTTCTATCTTCCTTTTCTGATGAAAGGTCATTGATTATTTCTCTCCACAGGTGATGTCTGACCTGCTGAGCATATCCAGCATTTTTGTTTTTATATCAGATTAATAGACTTGTTAGCAAAACTAAAACCAAAGGGATTAAACAGACAGTGGCAGCTTAGATACAAAATTGGCCTAGGGACAGAAAACAGATTAGTGGTGGATGCTTGTTTATCAGACCAGAGAGAAGCTTGTAGTGGTGTCCCCCATGGGTTGAACCACTGCTCCTTTCATATATAACAATTGGATATGGGTACATATGGTATAATTTCAAGTCTTTATGTGACAAAAAAATGTAAATCAAGTAATTAGAAGCAGAAATAGATTTCAGGGGGATATTGAAAGATTGGTGAAATCAGAGTCTCAGCAGATGGCATTTAATGCAGGGAAGTGTGAAGCATTGCTTCTTCACATTCTTTAAACAAAAATTCAACGTAAACTAAATGATACAATTATCAACAGGGTGCAGGAACAGAGATACTTCAGGGAGTACGTAGACAAGTCTATGAAGACAGCAAAAGTTTCTCCACACACTCAATTTAAAGCCAAGTATTTTTAAGATTTCGTAACCTAGCCAAAATATTGAATTCTCACTGAAGAATGTGTGAATGGAATCACAGTTCACACATTTTTAAAAATCAAGCTGATCCACAACATTAAAAGGCAAATCATTCTCAGAGGCTTTTTCCCAGGGTGGAAATGGCTGCTACGAGAGGACACAGGGTTAGGGGAAGTTTTTCACAGAGGGTGGTGGGCGAGTGGAATCGGCTGCAGTCAGTGGTGGTGGAGGCAAATTCAATAGGGTCTTTTAAGAGACTCCTGGATGAGTACATGGGACTTAATAGGATGGAGGGTTATAGGTAGGCCTAAAAGGTAGGGATATGTTCGGCACAACTTGTGGGGCTGAAGGGCCTGTTTTGTGCTGTAGTTTTTCTATGTTTCTATTAAAACTTCTTAAAGAAAATTGAATTGTCAATTGATCATGAATGATGACTAATGCCCCAAGCCAATGTCTTGCCTGGTTTACATTTCAAATAATACTTGATAGTTAACT
The DNA here is from genome assembly GCF_964213995.1 of Mustelus asterias. Taxonomy (NCBI): domain Eukaryota; kingdom Metazoa; phylum Chordata; class Chondrichthyes; order Carcharhiniformes; family Triakidae; genus Mustelus; species Mustelus asterias. The sequence continues at coordinate 70,955,793 of NC_135813.1, read as the reverse complement.
GTCAGTCAGCATCAACTAGTATAATCACTGTGGCAATGTCTCCACCAATCAGAGCCCACTTTGATAACCAAGCAGCACCCTCATACAGTACAAAGTTGCTGTTCCTCTTACATTAAGATTTTTGCGATCATCCTGATAAGTGCAAGACAAAAACTTTGACAAAATGTCTATGTCAAGAATACTGGTGATACAATTTAAACGTTAGTAAATGAACTTTGAATTTCCAGCATATTCTCTGCTATAGCTTGGCATCATTTGCACCCATAGGCAGAAACCTTTCCGGATCAGTCAGCATCTCGGTATGGTTCAAATTGTATACCTTCTTACATTATACATCTCTCACTGTGCCTCAACTTTCCTGTTATTTTCTATTTTATTATATCACTGATACGAGATGATTGTCAATATTTTCTCAATTAAAAGAAATGGGGGGAAAGAGAGGGACATTACATATTGCTAAATTGTGTAACTGCGATAACAGCAACTTTCAAGTTGTCCATTAAGTGTACTGATCGGCTAGGCTTTTTAAATTTTTATTAACACTACAATCGGAGACGGTGCACTAATATGCTAACACTCAATGAGTGATTAAGAGATTAGTACGTATCTATGAAGTATTTTCTGTTTGTGCAGAAGTTCTGACATTTTAATAATTATCTATGAGCAACCTATATTAAGGGACAATGCCTTAAATAAACATGTTTAATAGTAACGCTAACCATGGAAATAACTGTTAGAAATAAAGCACCTGCAAGATAAGAACAATTTTGCACATCGAAAGGGATCATTTCAAAACTTAGCCTATTACACTGCTGTGTTAATGGGTTAAACACAGTAAGAAGTCTCACAACACCAGGTTAAAGTCCAACAGGTTTATTTGGTAGCAAATACCATAAGCTTTCGGAGCACAGCTCCTTCGTCAGATGGAGTGGATATCTGTTCTCAAACAGTGCAAACAGACAGAAATCAAATTACAGAATACTGATTAGAATGCAAATCTCTACAGCCAGCCAGGTCTTAAATGTACAGACAATGTGGGTGGAGGGAGCATTCAACACAGGTTACAGAGATGTGTATTGTCTCCAGTCAGAACAGCTAGTGAGATTCTGCAAGTCCAGGAGGCAAGCTGTGGGGGTTACTGATAATGTGACATAAATCCAACATCCCGGTTTAGGCCGTCCTCGTGTGCGGAACTTGGCTATCAGTTTCTGCTCAGCGACTCTGCGCTGTCATGTGTCGTGAAGGCCGCCTTGGAGAACGCTTACCTGAAGATCCAAGGCTGAATGCCCGTGACCGCTGAAGTGCTTCCCCACAGGAAGAGAACTGTCTTGCCTGGTGATTGTCGAGCGGTGTTCATTCATCCGTTGTCGTAGCGTCTGCATGGTTTCCCCAATGTACCATGCTTCGGGACATCCTTTCTTGCAGCGTATCAGGTAGACAACGTTGGCCGAGTTGCAAGAGTAGGTACCGTGTACCTGGTAGATGGTGTTCTCACGTGAGATGATGGCATCCGTGTTGATGATCCGGCACGTCTTGCAGAGGTTGCTGTGGCAGGGTTGTGTGGTGTCGTGGTCACTGTTCTCCTGAAGGCTGGGTAGTTTGCTGCGGACAATGGTCTGTTTGAGGTTGCGTGGTTGTTTGAAGGCAAGAAGTGGGGGTGTGGGGATGGCCTTGGCAAGATGTTCGTCTTCATCAATGACATGTTGAAGGCTCCGGAGGAGATGCCGTAGCTTCTCCGCTCCGGGGAAGTACTGGACGACGAAGGGTACTCTGTCCACCGTGTCCTTAATGGGTTAAATACAGCTTCCATATAACATTTAAACCCAGTGGGATAAAGTGTTCAAAAGGTAGCCACTGCCTCACATATATACAATGACAAGAATTCCTATTTATACACTCCAGATAGTGAGGGCATCAACCAAGGTAGGAAGTTCATAAATGGTGCCATGGTGGAAATCTAAAAACAATGACTCAAAGCCAAATTCCCATCTGACTGATCTTGCAGCAGATATCACTGCACATCAGCATCAGAAAACATGCAACTAAGAGTGAAGTCTGTTGTCCTTTTGTGCTTGCCCCAGGTCATGTTTTTCTTCAGTCAACAACAATCCAACTCACCATTCAGCTTGAAATGACTTTTCTAATTTATGAAAGAGACTATGCTGTAATATCCATCTAAATTTAAATAAATGTAAAAAAACAACCTGCACATTTGCAGAAATTACAATATTTGCTGGATAATAAACATTAAATAATAGAAGTCACTTTAAGTGTATACAAATTTGAGTGTAATTCTCCTTAAAGTGTTGTGGGAATACAGTAATGTAATGGATTATTAGTCCAGTAACACAGCCAAAGGAGCATCAGTTCAAATCTTATCATGAGAGTTTAAGAATTTGAATCCAATTTATTTCAAACAAATAGGAAATATTAACTGCCGATTACTTAAAAAAACATGAACTGTCAAGTTGTTGTAAAAACCCAACTGATTCACTAATGCCCTGTAGGAAGGAAACCTGCAAGTGTTACCCTGCCTGGCCTTTGTGCGACTCTCTTCCTGCACTGCTGGCTCTGAACTGACCTCTGAAGTAGCTTAACAAATTAAGTCGCTCAATTATAAGGGCAAGGAAAGATGGCAATAAATGCCAGTCTTGCAAACAGCAGCCTAAAAATGATTTTAAATTCTCATATACATATTTGGCATTCACTTTTAATCAGTTTTGATCAAAGACTTACACTGACTACAATGTAATGAATAAAATCAGGTTAAGGGATAAGAGGACAATTAACAATTGCCAATTTGCAACTTAATTTCTTTGGCAAAAGACCGTTGAGCTTAATGGGGTTGTTTGGCGTAACATGTTGCACTTCTGGAAGTTAATCAACGTGGCAAGTTTTAAAGCTAATGATGCCCAGCATTACCTCACAAACGTATAGTACTCTTGAATAAAATTAAAATATAGATATTTCAAAGTTTGATTAACTAATCGCCCGTCTCCAGATGAGACAGCTGATTTATTCAGCAATCAAAGGTCCAACTACAAAATTTCAAGTATTGCTCTGAATAAAAAGCACTTCATCAAAATTGAGAATACTTTAATCCTCAACGAAGTAAAGTGTGGGGTTGAAAGAGTGTGGGGTTGAAAGAGTGTGGGGTTGAAAGAGTGTGGGGTTGAAAGAGTGTGGGGTTGAAAGAGTGTGGGGTTGAAAGAGTGTGGGGTTGAAAGAGTGTGGGGTTGAAAGAGTGTGGGGTTGAAAGAGTGTGGGGTTGAAAGAGTGTGGGGTTGAAAGAGTGTGGGGTTGAAAGAGTGTGGGGTTGAAAGAGTGTGGGGTTGAAAGAGTGTGGGGTTGAAAGAGTGTGGGGTTGAAAGAGTGTGGGGTTGAAAGAGTGTGGGGTTGAAAGAGTGTGGGGTTGAAAGAGTGTGGGGTTGAAAGAGTGTGGGGTTGAAAGAGTGTGGGGTTGAAAGAGTGTGGGGTTGAAAGAGTGTGGGGTTGAAAGAGTGTGGGGTTGAAAGAGTGTGGGGTTGAAAGAGTGTGGGGTTGAAAGAGTGTGGGGTTGAAAGAGTGTGGGGTTGAAAGAGTGTGGGGTTGAAAGAGTGTGGGGTTGAAAGAGTGTGGGGTTGAAAGAGTGTGGGGTTGAAAGAGTGTGGGGTTGAAAGAGTGTGGGGTTGAAAGAGTGTGGGGTTGAAAGAGTGTGGGGTTGAAAGAGTGTGGGGTTGAAAGAGTGTGGGGTTGAAAGAGTGTGGGGTTGAAAGAGTGTGGGGTTGAAAGAGTGTGGGGTTGAAAGAGTGTGGGGTTGAAAGAGTGTGGGGTTGAAAGAGTGTGGGGTTGAAAGAGTGTGGGGTTGAAAGAGTGTGGGGTTGAAAGAGTGTGGGGTTGAAAGAGTGTGGGGTTGAAAGAGTGTGGGGTTGAAAGAGTGTGGGGTTGAAAGAGTGTGGGGTTGAAAGAGTGTGGGGTTGAAAGAGTGTGGGGTTGAAAGAGTGTGGGGTTGAAAGAGTGTGGGGTTGAAAGAGTGTGGGGTTGAAAGAGTGTGGGGTTGAAAGAGTGTGGGGTTGAAAGAGTGTGGGGTTGAAAGAGTGTGGGGTTGAAAGAGTGTGGGGTTGAAAGAGTGTGGGGTTGAAAGAGTGTGGGGTTGAAAGAGTGTGGGGTTGAAAGAGTGTGGGGTTGAAAGAGTGTGGGGTTGAAAGAGTGTGGGGTTGAAAGAGTGTGGGGTTGAAAGAGTGTGGGGTTGAAAGAGTGTGGGGTTGAAAGAGTGTGGGGTTGAAAGAGTGTGGGGTTGAAAGAGTGTGGGGTTGAAAGAGTGTGGGGTTGAAAGAGTGTGGGGTTGAAAGAGTGTGGGGTTGAAAGAGTGTGGGGTTGAAAGAGTGTGGGGTTGAAAGAGTGTGGGGTTGAAAGAGTGTGGGGTTGAAAGAGTGTGGGGTTGAAAGAGTGTGGGGTTGAAAGAGTGTGGGGTTGAAAGAGTGTGGGGTTGAAAGAGTGTGGGGTTGAAAGAGTGTGGGGTTGAAAGAGTGTGGGGTTGAAAGAGTGTGGGGTTGAAAGAGTGTGGGGTTGAAAGAGTGTGGGGTTGAAAGAGTGTGGGGTTAGAGTGGCTTACAATATTAAGTATACCAACTTGAGCAAATAATTTCTTATTTGCAATTTAAATGAAGCAGAAAACCAGATTTCTCGTCTTGAGCTTTTGTGATGGACCAGCAGGATAACAGTGCTATCCCCAAGACCACCTAACAAGAATCATTCAATGGAAGTACCAATCAGACCGGACTTTATTAAACTATCGTTCAGGCATCATACAAGGAGGAGGCCATTCAGTCCATCAAGCCTGCACCGACAACAATCCCATCCTATCCCTGTAACCTCACATATTTACCCTGCTAATCCCCTCGAAACTAGGGTCAATTTATCATGGCCAATCAACCTAACCTGTACACCTTTGGACTGTGGGAGGAAACCGGAGCACCCGGAGGAAACCCACGCAGACACGGGGAGAACTTGCAAACTCCACACAAATAGTGACCTAAGCTGGGAATCAAACCCGGGTCCCTGGCGCTCTGAGGCAGCAGTGCTAACCACTGTGCCGCCCTGGCATGTTTAAAGCACTTAATCCACATGATGCGGGTCTCTTGTAATAAACATTTCGATGGTGACATAGTGCAGAAAAGTTAGCCAAGACTTTTACGAACATCATTGGTGGTTTCCATGCACAGATACATGGATACAGCAATGGAAATAAACAAATTCTAGATCTGTTTTTTGTAGTGCCCCGGATAGTGCGACAAACCTCAACTTGGGGGAATGCTTAACCAGCTCGCATCATAATCTCATCAGGGTAAAACATTTTGGTCAACCTAAGGCTGCAGCCAATTGTATGCTGGTCCCAAATTTCAATATAGCTAACTACAAAAATTGCTGAAGATTTGCTGAAGGTTGACTAGGCAACTCTGCAAGGTAGACAGATTTAGAGGACAAGTGGACTCTATTTAAAACAATTCTCAAACAGAATGAAGCAGCCTGTGTCCCAATGTTTAAACAAGCCAAACAAAACTACGATAGCTGACAAAGAATGGATAGGATAGAAGGCCTTTCCCACTCAAAAGACATTATCTCAGAACAGGAAAAGGCATTGCATGAAATTAAGGGGGATTAAAAAAAGCTATTACGAGTAGTCAAGACATCTGTCGAAAAGAAGTTTGTATAATTATGGCAATAACAGCAAAGCTTTTCCAGCTCCATCAAAAGACTATTAAGGGTTGGCAGGGCCACGAAAGGTTACTTTAAGGCAGATTTAAACTGATTCTCCGGTTATATCAAAAATGTTAAATGACAATTTCACATCTGTTTATGCCCTTGGGGCTGATACTTAGTTCTAGATTGATTTTATGAAGGGCATGCCCATACTGTTATCTTAGGTAGATTAACAAAGATCAAAATCGATAGGGTCAGGTAGCCTCCATCCATGGTTGATTGAGGAGATAGGGTTGTTATTCCAAGAGTCCCTTATCTCTCTCTTCAATAATTCAGTCAGGAATAGTGTATTTGGGAGCAAAAGCTCAGTTCTAGCCTACTTTCTTTTCTTTAAAGAGCCAAGGAACTACAGGCCTAGCAGTGTGACATTCCTTCTTGGGAAGTTGCTAGAATGGACAAGGTGCTCAACAGGAAAAGACAAGGACCTTTAGAGATTCACAATACAGCTGCCAAAAAGATAGACTCTGCATGTTTTGAGTTATTTATAAGGTCATTAGAGTAGTGCATGACAGAAATCTGGCAGGTAGTATCTACCTGGACTTCCAGAAAGCCTTTGATACAGTAACATTGCTGGTTTAGCAGTTAGCTCAAATCCAACTGTAGCCAAAAGGAGAGTTAAAAGTAGTTCAGCTTGTTGACGGATTATGAGTGGTGTATTCCAAAAATTTGTTAGAACATAGAACAGTACAGCACAGAACAGGCCGTTCGGCCCACGATGTTGCGCCGAGCTTTGTCTGAAACCAAGATCAAGCTATTTCCTCCCTATCATCCCGAAGTACTCCATGTGCCTATCCAATAGCTTCTTAAATGTTCCTAAAGTTTCTGGCTCCGCTATCCCTGCAGGCAGTCCATTCCACACCCCAACCACTCTCTGCGTAAAGAACCTACCTCTGATATCCTTCCTATATCTCCCACCATGAACCCTATAGTTATGCCCCCTTGTAATAGCTCCATCCACCCGAGGAAATAATCTTTGAACGTTCATTCTATCTATCCCCCTCATCATCTTATAAACCTCTATCAAGTCTCCTCTCAACCTCCTCCGCTCCAAAGAGAAAAGCCCAAGTTCCCTCAACCTTTCCTCATAAGACCTACCCTCCAAACCAGGCAGCATCCTGGTAAATCTCCTTTGCACTTTTCCAGTGTCTCCACATCCTTCTTGTCGTGAGGTGACCAGAACTGCACACAATATTCCAAATGTGGTCTCACCAAGGTCCTGTACAGTTGCAGCATAACCCCATGGCTCTTAAACTCCAACCCCCTGTTAATGAACGCCAACACACTTTCTCGGCCTATTACTGATCAGTCTTTATTCATGATCTGGAAAGGGGTGTTAGGAGCATTAGGAGCATGTGAAATAAGTTTGCAAGTAAAATTCTATGCAAGGGACAGCAGAGGAATGCAGCCAAATCCAAAATGATTTATGCGCACTGGGGTGGTGGATCACAAAATGGCAACAGAAAGCGGCTGATAGAATAAAAGATCTGCATGTTAACATGCAAGGATCACCAAAGGTGCATCATCAATTGTAAAGAAACTGAAGCTAAATGACGCTATTTTGATGAAATGGGTCACTGGTTTGATCACATCTTGAACAGCGAGTCCAATTTTGGTAACTTCACATGATAGATAATATAGGGGTCTTGGGTATTGTTCTTGTTGCTTGCTTCTAGAACTTTTCCAACTTAAAGAACCTCAGCTACTCAGATACACAAAGACCCTAGTCCTTGGAGGTGAACTGATAAAAATGTATAAATTGAAGGGATGGATAGCATCTCAATTGGGCGGACCAGGGCACATGAATTTAGGCAAGAGCTGTGTGCATCCAGAATGTTTCTGCTGCCTCGGGGCGAAGCACTGAGTTTTCATTTCAGTAAGCTAAAGTTGTTTTGTTGGTGTAAGAGGCCAAAATATGGAATTCTGCAGGCTGGATTAGAATGGAATTTTGCCCATGGGCTGTGCATTGCCTAGGATAGTTAGTCAGAACTTGAATGCTATGGTCTAACATCTATTAGTATCACTTCAAACAGCAAATTTAAAGCCCAGGGCTTTGGCCAAGGGTGTCTTCAAACAAAATAAAAAGCCAGTTCAATTCAAACCCTGTTCTTGCCAATTGGCCAATTTAAAATAAATTCAAAAACTTCAGGGACTTCACAACTGGGCCTGGTCAATTATACTCACATTTTATATTTAAATTTTATGTAAAATGAGACAAAACTGTTTTTAATTAAAATATGGCACCAATCTGGCTTACTTAACACAAACATTTACTCAATGCATCTAGCAAAAAAAATGTAAAATTGTACATAAATGAAACAGTTTTGCGTTGAAAAGTAATTGGTTTCCTCTTACTAAATTTCAGAAGGCCAGAGGCCTAGATCTGATTGCTTTGAGCATTTGTCAGAAAATAGGTGCTTCACTCCAAGTGCTAATTATGCATCATAAAATAATTGCAGTTATTCACAACCTGGCCAATGTGCGAGACCTGCTCATTAGCACAATATGCAAGATGCAGTTCTTTAATCACAAATGATCGACAGGCTGGCTTTTGAATTGCAAACTGAAGCTTTAGCTAATGCTAATATCCAAATTCCATAGGCTATCCAAACGTCAGTTTAGTTTATTAGTTACAAGTAGGCTTACATTAACACTACAATGAAGTTACTGCGAAAATTCCCTAGTCACTGCACTCCGGCACCTGTTCAGGTACACGGAGGGAGAATTTAGCATGGCCAATGCACCTTACCAGCATGTCTTTCAGACTGTGGGAGGAAACCCACGCAGACATGGGGAGAACGTGCAGACTCCATACAGACAGTGATCCAAACTGGGAATCAAACCTGGGTCCCTGGCACGGAGACAGCAGTGCTAACCACTGTGCCACCGTTCAGGAGACAATATTCATACATTTTGCTACATATCTAAAATACTCTTTTATCCAAAAACTTCCAGTGATAAAAAACTTTCCAAGATACAAGCACTATAGCTTCTTTCCTGTGTACCAACTGTCGGTTAATTTCAGTGGGAGCACTTACATCTGAGTCTTAAGGTTGAGTTCAAGCCCCAATACAGGATTTGGGCACACTATTTTCAGCGCAGCCCATTCATGGACAACTACTGATCTGTTCATCTTCCTTCAATGTCAAAGTACTTAGTTAATCGAATGTTTTTAAGTGCAGTTATCATTGTAACATAGAAAGCATGGCAGCCAATTTGCTCGGAGCAAGTTCCCACAAACACGAATGTAACAAATGACCATATAATCTGTTCTAGTTATATTGATCGAGGGTTAAATATAGTGCATAGGATCTTTTATAGCCAGCTGACAGAGCAGTCAAGACCTCAGATTAACATCCCATCCGAAAGACAACATCTCCAGTAGTGCAGAATTTCTTCAGAACTGCATAGAAAGTGACAGTCTGGATATTTATACCCAAGTACTGGAGTGGTACTTAAGCACAATGTTACGGCTAGAGTCGACTATGTTAGCCATCAAGTCATGGCTGAAAGCTTCTCATTGGTGCTGGACAAGGGATAAACCTTGGTCAGGACACACAAATATTCTTATGCACTTTTGAATAATGACAATATCTTTTGTGTACACCTATCAAGAACTGGTTTTAAAACCACTTCAAAAAAGGCAATTCTGCATTCCCTTACTTATGCAGTGAAGTTCAAAATTCATGATGTGCTCAAGTTGTTCAGTGTGTTCAACCACTGATGTCAGACCCATTATGCTACCACTGGTCCAAGCAGGCACAGAATACAACACGTCATTAAAATTTTGACAGCAACGTGAGGTGTCATTTCCTCAACATCTTCCTTCTGACATATTGACTGCTGATTAGATTGTATAGATAATTTTCAAATTTACTCTCGATAATCCAATCCAATCCAATCCATTCCATCTAAAGCGAGACTATTACCCACGTCTCTTACACCATCCTTTTGTTACATGGAATATCAACATGTTTCCCATCCACTGATACTTTTGCAGTTCTCAAATGATTTTCTGTCAATGCTTCACAAATTTCCTCCAGTTTCTCTCAGCATTCTCAAATAAAATCCAATTGATTTCTTGAGTCCTTGAGGTCTCATTTGTGTTGAAGTCATTGATCTGACCTGGAATAGGCATGTGGTATCCAAAATTAAGAGGTTATTTGTCTTCTGAAATTATCAGCATCAATTGTGTGAATTTACAAATAGTGTTTCAATTTTAAAAATAATTTCCAAAGTTTTCACCATTTAGGTTCAGAAACTTAGAAATAAATCTGCTTGGCATTTCAAAATTTGGGGTAAATTTTACAATTAATTCAGTGAAGGGGACCTATTTTGCCCGACATCAAATTGGAATTCACTGACGCTTGTGGTTTTTAAACCGATTAAAATACTTTCTTGAATTTTACATGCAATAGTAACGGACAGCAAATGTTTTTTAAAACCTGCATGGACATATCAAATGAATAAATTCTGGAATAAAATACTTCAAATATAATTTCCAGAGATTTCACTTTTAAGTTCAACATTACTTGCAGAATGTGTTTTTTACACTGTCTAATTACGAATGAAAGCAGAAAATGCTGGAAATATTCAGCAAAGTAGAAATATTCAGTAAAGTAGCATCTGTCGAGAGATAAACACAGCATTTCAAAACAATGACCTTTCATCTGAACTGACCCAGTCCTGATGAACAGTGCTTGACCCGAAACGTTAACTCAGATTCTCTCTCCACAAATGCTACCTGAGTATTTCCAGTATTTCCTGCTTTTATTTCAGACTTTCAGCATTTGCAGTATTTTCTTTTCTATTTAAATACAATTTCTTTTGAATCTCAAGAATATAAATGATTAGACAAAATGAAGATCAAATACAACAACTTTCACTTTTTGTATGTTAGCAATGGATAAGATGGTATTTATTACCACAGGAGAACTGCACTCTAAATGCAACGTAATTTGATCAATGAAGAAAATGTGTCAAATGGCACTAATTAATCTGAACTTCCAAGCTGTCTAATTTAAGAACTGAAAATAAATTTGACAGCCAAGACAGTATTTAACAATTACTGTGAGCAAAATCCTTTCTGCATCTCACAGGAAGAAATTCTATGCAAATTTCAGTTTGCTCAAAGAAGTTACACAAATTGACTGAAAGACTATCTGTATAACAAATTGAGTGACCAAGCCACATATCCAAAGAAGATTCAAGTTCCATTCCGTTCAATTAACCCTGAGCTGGCCTCATTATCCCTTGGTGAGAAAGGGGGGAAACTAACTAAAAGGATAGTGTGAATATCACAGTTGACCTATATGCCCTTGGCCTGGGGATGGAGCAGTCCATTTGGTTATTTCTGATTATTATCCTGCAACTTCTGCTGTAAGCAAGAGTGTATATGTTGAGCAAGAGTAGGATTACAATCACCAAAGATATTTAACTATTATCTACCAATGCTCACATGTGAAGAGTTATAAACCTGTCAACCAGATGAGGAGGGGGAATATTTTCTTCAAAAAAATACAGCAACGTTGATGAATTGTAATGCAAGTTGAGAAAGAGCACACTATCAAAATAAGAATGTCATTCATTAATTTGATGGCCAGCTCAAATTGTATAGTACTGAAGTGGCAATATATTGATTTATTTCATCATACTCAACTCAAGCAGAGCATATTAACAGAAAAGTAGCTACAGTACTGGGCAATAGTTACACTCAAAGTAAAAATGTGAAATGCACTTAATTGTGGAATACAATTGAGTAAGAAAGCATGTACTGACTGTGCTCTTCAAGTTGTTTAACTTGAAAAAGTCAATTCTTGGTGATTTGAACAAACAAAAAATGACACCAGCAAAAGATATGCTTTTTAATGCTTTTCCTCTTGTAAATGTGGCATGTGAATTTCAGTACCAGTGTAATGTCAGCCATACCTCCTTTCAACTGGCAAATCATATCAAACAGCACACCCCTCCAGCTGTTCACAATAGGGTGAATATTCACCATACTCAACCAGCCCATGCATGCAAGATTTAGAACACAAGTCTAACATTAGATGTGGTTCCATGATTGGGCAACACTTGATGAATAGACCCCGGTGTGCTAAGAATTACACTGACAACCAATTTCAGATCAGTTGGGCTCACAAAGTAGCTCACTTATGCTTGCTAGAAGCTACATATATTTACATGCAAAGCCCTATCCTCTGCAAACAGCAAGTGCATGTCTGGGCATTGCAGCATTTTAATTAAACAGAAGTAGGGCGAACAATAACTGCCAGGTGTATTCTCCATAGCAAAACCTTTGGCCAAGCAATCAGCACCTTTTTCTCAAAAGTAGAAAGTGTGCTTCCTTTGAAATTTGGTATTCTTGTCTGTCCTGATGAGTGCATAAGCTAAAGCTTCACCAGCTTCTCTCTTTTCAGCAATGCAAAAGTATTCATCTTTTTCCAACCTATAATCTTTTCTGACATGAAAATGAAAATTGCAGTGATTAAAAGTAGGCAGCTCACATTCATGATTTTGTAATATTTAAACGATTTTCGTATCGGAATGCAAGCATCATTATTTAATGCATCAACGTCAACATGAATTTGAAGTGATTTACATTTTCAAAGAGGAGCAAAAATAATTTTAAACTAACCTTGTTAAAATACCAACCCAGTGATTGCCAAATTCAGAAAGCACAGTTTGCAAAGCTTGATCCTTGCTTGAAGGAGCAATACCAAAATTAATGTCAAATATCATCCATTTTGAAAGCCACTAAGCTAGTTTACGCAAGTACCACAACACACTGTTTTCAAAAACAAACAATGTAAACTTCCCTAGATATCTTTAAAGCTTTTCCACAATCAGAGTAGTCATTCAATTGGCTGCACAAACATGCAATTTTCTCTCTTAAATTAGGTATCGTTGGGGAATGGCAGTATATTGGTAATGTTGCTGGACTAGTAATGCAGAGGCCCAGACTAATGCACATATCCTACTACTACTGCAGTTGGAGCATTTAAATTCAATTAATTAATTAAACCTGGAATAAAAAGCCAATCTTAGTAATGATGATTATGAAACTACTGGATTTTAATAAAAACCCACAAACAGAAAAATACCCAATGCCCAAAAATACCTTACTAATGTCCTTCAAAAAAAAAAGTGGTATCCTTACCTGATCTGATTTACATGCGACTCCAGGCACACAACTGCCATCTGAAGTGCAAGTCACTCAGGGTGTATCAAACCAATAGAGAAAAATCAAAGAATGAACGATAAGAACTACCCAGAAATGACAAAAGCACACACCCTGCCCAGTCAACACTGTAAAGTGCTCCTCATTAAGATCTGGGGACTTGTGCCAAAATTCAGGGAGACATCCCAGATCATTCAAACAATTGACTGACAGTTATTCTTATCAAATCATATCTTAAAGCTGATATCCCAGATTCACTCAGGGATAGTGGTAAGAACATAAGAAATAGGAGGAGAAGACAATGTGATGGAAGTGTCCTGTCCTACTGGTGGGCAGATCGACCAGAGATGACAGCATAGTGGCATAATCAGGGGGGAGTGGCCCTGAGAATCCTCAGTGCTGACTCCAGATTCCATGGCATTTGTCAAACAGGGCAAGGAAGTCTGCTGATTACCACCTACTGCCCTCCCTGATGAAACAGTACTCAACCATGTTGAACATTTTGTGGGAGAAGCACTGAGGGTAGGAAAGACACAATGTACCCTGGGTAGGGAACTTCGAAGTCCAAAGCCCATCACCAAGACTGGTTTGTTAGCACCATGACTGACTGAGTTGACCAACTCCTGAAGGACATTTGCCAAACTGGGCTAGTGGCAGGGGTTGGCAGAACCCAAGAGGGGGAAAAAATCCACTTTTAAAGTTTATTTAATTAGTCACAAGTAGGCTTACATTAACACTGCAATGAAGTCATTGTGAAAATCCTCTAATCGCCACATTCTGGTGCTTGGAGTACATTGAGGTAGAATTTAACATGGCCAATGCAACTAACCAGCACGTCTTTTGGACTGTGGGAGGAAACTGGAGCGCCCGGAGGAAACCCATGCAGACATGGAAAGAACATGCAGACTCCACACAGACAGTGACCCAATTGACCTTGTTCTCACCAATCTACCTGTTGCAGATGCACTTGTCCATGACAGCATACAATCTTGTGGCGATCAAATTCCATTGTCACACTGAAGACATCCTCCAATGTGCTATGTAACATTACCAAGCTGAATGGGATCGATTCAGAACAGTTCTTGTGGCTCAAAATTGGGCACCTATGAGGTTTTGTGCCATCAGCAACAGCAGAATTGTCTTCAAGAATAATCTGTAACCTCGTGGCATACCCCGCAGTCTACCACTACCATTAAGCTAGGGGTCAGCGCTAGTTCTAGGAGGAATGCAGCTGAGCACAAGAGCAGCATTAGGCATATCTAAATACAAGGTGTCAACCTGGTAAACAACAACATGGACGACTTGCATGCTGAGAGAGCTAGACCACCTCAATGGATATCAAAGCTGTGTCTACTACACAGTCACGAGTAGCAGTGGATAACTAATCAACTAACAGGAGACTACACAATGTCCTTAATGATAAGGGAGCCCAACATATTGCGGTACAAAGCTGAAGCATTTGCTACCACCTTCAGCCAGGTGCCGAATCCAGGTGAACAATCTATCTGTGCCTTCTCCTGAGATTACCAGTATCACGGATGCCAGTCTCCAGCCAATCAATTCACTACATGATATTGGAAACAACTGAACACACTGAATACAGCAAAGGCTACGGACTCTGACAACATTCAGCTCTGTTACTCTCGAACAAGCATGTCTAAACTCTTCACAAGGGGGTCACATTTTAAAAGGTTTCTCACTCAAGGGGCCAATGAGTGAATTTCAGCAAGATAAAGTTTGGGATAACATTAAACCTGACTTTTTTTTAAAAAGAGGCACGAAACAAAACAACTTGCTGAACAAAAAAAAAATACATGAGCAATAAATAAGGATTGGTATTACTGTGATAGGCTGAGTATGACTGAGTCCAGCTCACTCCCAGTCTCAAGGTGTTCACTTGATGACTGACAGAGTGGTTTGAAGTACATGTTGGTGTGGGGGAATGAGGGTGAATGAAGACACTGAAATTGGGAATGAACCAGACTTATGCACACACACCGTCCCTCACACTATCTATCTCTCCCCTCAGTCTCCAGTCACCTACTCACTCAGACGTTGGTGTGCTGCACTCGGGCCTACCTCACGCTCCACCTCTCGGGCCCACCTGGATCCCACTATAACCTGCCTCACACTCCAGGCCCTGGAACACTTGCGTTTACCACTCTTTGCAGCTCGTCCAAACACAGGCTGGTGTTGCAGCTCGTCCAAACACAGGCTGGTGTTGCAGCTCGTCCAAACACAGGCTGGTGTTGCAGCTCGTCCAAACACAGGCTGGTTTCTCTCGGCAATTGCTGCTGATGGGCGGTGAGCATATCAGCAACAAATGCAGAGAGAAACCAGCCTGTGATTGGATGAGCAGCTTTACAGCATTTTTCAAATATATAAGTCATTTAAATGCAGCCATCGGGTGCAACAATCCAGCCCGCAGGTCATCAGTTAGATAAGCCCACTAGAACAAGCTGCACCTCGAGTCAAATTGTACCAGTACAACACTGACATCAGCCTGACATTTTTTCAAATACTGCCCTGATGTCAATGGCAGTCACTCACGAGCAACACATTCAATCTTCAACACTAAGATTTGGAACCTGGACTTCAATCATCTCTTCCAATGCTCAGGGCTTTAAAAAAAATCATTCATCTGTCCAATGAAGTAAAATATCTCATACCATTCATTCAAAAGGCACGCATGGGTAAAGTATTTACAAACTGAGTGTCAACACAGTGCAAAATAATTATGCCTTAAACTGAACTCTTTTGCTCAAGACGTGGATTGAGGTAAAATCCATCAGCAGAAACATCAGGTATTTTTGCCCAGTGAGGCCAAGCTGCTAGATCAGTGAACCAAACAGGCTGAATCACTGCAAGGGGATTGAAAATACATGTCCACACAGCAAAACACTCACTTTTTATTCTCAAATATGTATCGTCTTGTCTAAATAAAATAAGCGAAACAAAAATGAGAAGTCTGTATGACAATCCACAGTTGTTTTTGTGAACACTTGACAGCAGAAACTAACAGCATGTGGAAACCACAATGTTGAAGACAGCACATTCAAATCAAAATAGGCAGAAGATACTTCAGTCATTTTTGACATGCACTACTTTACTGTGGATGATTACACTGACATTCTGATACTAACAAACCTGGGCCACAGGTAGCAAGTCATTCACAATCTATACTGTCCACCATGTGCCTCACCCTGAATGCTCACTGGACTCCTCCAGCATCCACTTCTTTTAAGTATCTACCCACTTTCATCCTTCCTGCCTTTCAACCAACATTCACGAATGACACCCCATCAAATCATGCCTGTGCTTCATCCCTAAAACATCCCCATGTTTTCTCAGTTCAGATAGTTATGAGTGACTAACTCATCAACTCTCCCCCAAATTGGATGCATTCCTGTTCGCTCCAGTTCTCATCTTGATATAAACTCTCCCAACCATATCCACATTCACCCCTCAATCCAATCATCCTTTGTGGTCTTTCTAATAAGGCAGCAGTTTAAGACACTAAGTTGACATTTTATCAACAGACAGGATGAACAACAAAAACAGATTAGATTTTATATTACATTTTACATTACTCAAGACTCACATTTATGCCACCATTTTCTGAACTATGGGTCTTGCATCGGTTGCAAGCCGAACAAAAAATAGTCAAGACTCACTGCTGCCCTCCAAAGTAAAAGAATAGGGTAAAGCAACACATGAAAGCCAGACTTGCCAGACATGTGGTAAACAGCAATTAAAAGAGCATGTACCCTAAACATCTTTGTGCAATCTCTGCTCGCTCGCAACCATCACTGACTTTGTTGTGCTCCACCTGCTCCACTCCCTCTTGCAATATAAAATCCATCACATTTCTCCCTCTCTTTAGGTCTGAAGATTAATCATATGAACTTGAAACATTAACTTGGTTCCTCTCCATAGATGCTGCCAGACTTGCTGAGTTTTTCCAGCATTTTCTGTTTTTATTTCAGATTTTCAGCAACCACAGTATTTTGCTTTAATACAAAAAAAAAGAGCTTTATTAACTTAAAAACTGCTGTTGTAACACATGCCTAATCGTTTCTTTCCTGTGGCAAAATACAGAGAATTATTGCATAGCAAGTTATGTGGAACACAATGTCTGAAAAGGATAATAAAAATAGATTCAATGTAACTTGCAAAAGAGAACTGGATAAACACCCGAGATGAAATTTGGCAGAGATCGGGGGAGGACTGGTGAATGAATCATTGGATAGCTCTCAACTGACAACAAAGGCAGGGTAGACCAAATGGACATTTCCTGTGAGACATCAGCTAATTAAGTACTTCTGAAGTTTTGTCAGGTTTTTAATAAAAGGAAATGCAGGAGTCAACTTGCACACAACAAGGTCCCATAAACAGCAAACAAGTGAGCATCTCACCTGAAAGATGCAGCAATCTCAGTACAGGTGCCTAAATTATGTACACTTAAGATTCTAATGAATCTGGAGCTCACAACCTTCACAGAAAAGTGAGGGCAACTAGTGAAAAAAGGCGGATGAAAATGTTTCTTCAAAATGCAGCTTTGGACCCTAAATAACAGAGCCAATCAGTAGCATGCAGCAAATAGGTATCTTGTACCATGCTCCTACTTCTCCTGGCCGGTAGACATGTGTCAGGTACCATCTCACAAATAAGTATTTTAACTCTGTTGACTTCAAATCACTTCAGTTATACTTACGGGGATAATGGCAATGATTACTGTCAGAGGAAACTATGCATCCTTACTGATTTAAAAGGAGGAACCATTTGCATCAAAATAGCAGTTTCATGAAACTCAGGATGAGGGGAAGATTTTTCATCACCTTATGCATAGGAATCAAGAGCAAGTAAACAGGCAGGTTCCACCCTGGCAGCAGAAACAGTCACCCCAGTCCAACCGGCATCTCCACAGCAGAGACAGTCACCCCAGTCCAACGCCAGCATCTCCACAGCAGAAACAGTCACCCCAGTCCAACGCCAGCATCTCCACAGCAGAAACAGTCACCCCAGTCCAACGCCAGCATCTCCACAGCAGAGACAGTCACCCCAGTCCAACGCCAGCATCTCCACAGCAGAGACAGTCACCCCAGTCCAACAGCAGCATCTCCACAGCAGAGACAGTCACCCCAGTCCAACGCCGGCATCTCCACAGCAGAAACAGGTACCAGGCTCAGTGTTAGTGTATGGTATAAGTAAGCATCAGTCATTATCAAGCAGTTATTTGAAATAGACTGTGCATAGTTCATTTTTAATTTAAAATCATGAACATTTTTGGAAATCTTGAGACAAGATTCTATGAAAGACTGAAACAAGAAAAAGACCTTAATATTAAAAAGATTTAGTGTTTACCAAAATGTTAAGATTTCAGCTTTTACTACTCCAAAGCTTCCAAATAAAATTGCGCTGCTTTCAAATAGAATGCATTCCGAAAAGCAACGCGCTACTCAATACAGTAAGCATTAAAATGCAAGTTATTCAACATTCAAATATCAAACCTAAAAAACACATCCATATACTTTCCATCTTTTGTAGAAAATACTACAAACCGAAACATCTGGCTGCAGAAACTCTGTTTCTCAGACGCGGCCAGTCTTGCTGAGTATTTCCAGCATCCGCAGTAGACACCCTTCACATCATCAGTATGTCCCAAGGCACTTCAATGTTTATGTACACCAACACAACAGCCAATGAAATGAACAACAGATGCTGGTTTAGACCAATTCTGACTTGGACTGTAGAGCTAATTTCCTTCTCTTTTTTCAAAAATTGTTCAACTATTTGAACAGTCATTAATTTATTGCACAATAAAATAGACAGAACCCTGACATTGCAGCACTTCACAGAAATGCCACCTGTGTATTCAAATCCTAGAATCCATACCCTCCTCAATCAGGGTCTACAGTGCTGCCAAATGAACCAAGCTAACAATTGTACATTCTGATGAAGAGCCAAATGGACTCCAATCATTAACACTGTTCTCTCTCCCTACAGATTCTGCCAGACCTGCAGAATTCTAGCATTCTTTGTTCTTGTACATTTAGCTTTGTTTTAATGCAAGGACCTACAAATTCAACACCATGAGGAGGAAAGCTTTACAGTTCATTTAAGTTTCAGTGCGGTTTGGTTAATAGTTTTATATTTTTAAAATTTAAGTATTGCTGAAAAATGGGACAGGCTGTCGAAGCTTTTCGTCTTGCACCCATCAGGATAGAAACACATGTATATCAAATTTCAAAGGGAACAACTTATACTGCACGAGTAAAGGATATTTACAGGTTGGCAAGTGGACTCTGACTGGTAGAAGCATTGCCATGGAGAATGTACCAGGAAACAATTAACTGTCAAGCATTTGCTTCAATTCAGACCATGCAGGTCAACTGTGATTGGTCAAGGCATTGCGATGGGAAGTGAATCAGGGAGCAGCTGTCCCCCAAGCTTTTGTTCAGTTGAAAAAGGCATAGACATGCTCTGTTTGTAAAGACAGTAAGAAGTTTAACAACACCAGGTTAAAGTCCAACAGGTTTATTTGGTAGCAAAAGCCACACAAGCTTTCGAGGCTCTGAGCCCCTTCTTCAGGTGAGTGGGAATTCTGTTCACAAACAGAACTTATAAGACACAGACTCAATTTACATGAATAATGGTTGGAATGCGAATACTTACAACTAATCCAGTCTTTAAGAAACAAAACAATGGGAGTGGAGAGAGCATCAAGACAGGCTAAAAAGATGTGTATTGTCTCCAGACAAGACAGCCAGTGAAACTCTGCAGGTCCACGCAACTGTGGGAGTTACAAATAGTGTGACATAAATTCTGATTCTAGGATCGCATGTTTGTAAAGGACAGGACCATGTGCATGAATATATGTAGCTTCAAGCAGTTAAGTTAGCCACACTGCAAATCCAACTGAATCTTGAATTGACTGAGCGTAATTAGTCAAACAAAATCCTGATTGTTTAACAAATGCCATCCCATCACAGAATACATCTAATATTGGGCACTATGTTCTGAATTTTGCAAGCACAGGCTGGTTCAGTACAGTCAGTGCTTTGCCTGCTGTGAACAGCCGAAGAGGACACGTGGTTTCATATAATCTACCAGTTGTTGGAATATACAGCCTACATTCCTAGTAACACACCAACATTGAAATTTATATACCAAATGATTCCATTTGTGTGGTAGGCTGAATATCTTTTTTAGCTCGACTGCAGCATCCTGTGAAACAACCAACATTTCCTGTTGCTCAGATTTTTGAGATATATGCCCTTCTAGGATAATCAGGTAGACTGGGCACACTTCAGGACTGAAGGTGGTGGTCTTGGACCCATTCATGAGTTTGCACTATATATAACAAGCACCGATCTAAATCGGGGTACCCATTATCCAACAAGTTGACTTTGATGCACCCTATTTCAACACCAAGCTTGCACAGAGTATAAGGTTCAGGCCCTATATAGGAGTCCTTTAAAAAAATTGATTAGGCTTACATTAACATTGCAATGAAGTTACTGTGAAAATCCCCTAATCGCCACACTTCGGCACCTGTTCGGGTACACAGAGGGAGAATTTAGCATGGCCAATGCACTTAACCAGCACATCTTTCGGACTGTGGGAGGAAACTGGAGCACCCAAAGTAAAACCACGTTACAGCAACCCAGGTTACTGATAAGGCCAGTCACCAACACATGACCAGTGAAGATAGGCTTACGGTTTGCAGTAGTAGAAAACACATTAGCAGATTTCACAACAAGCACATTGAAAAGGGAGCTCATTTGATTGCTCCATTTCAAAGGCGAATTTAAGCACAGGATGGGGCACATTAAAGTGTGTAAGGAAATTATTACATGCAGCTGCAAATTAAAACATAACAAACATATCTATATATTGGAAATACGCAAGGGATAGGAAGCTAGGCATCATTCCATCAGAGACACATTTCTCATGGAAACTGACAACAATGTTAGGAAGGACTGGGCTAGAAAGGATCCCATGGCAACACTATCTATTTGGGCACATATGGTGTTGTTAAAACAGAACTCAGCTGTGTGCGTTGCTGAGTTAAGTTCAATGAATACAGATTCAGACAATGGCACTGCATCTGGATAACCATGATATAGTGAGGTGGTGAAAATGTCTAAGGCTTCCTTGAGTGGTACATTAGTGATTAGGATGGTAATGTCAAGCAAGCACATGAATATGACATTGCTATTGATACGCACTCCTTTATAGCATTCACAAAGGTGAATGAATTCTTTACTGTGTATGTGGAAACTTCCTCAGAATGGGATATAGCAACTCACCCCACAATTTGGCCAATTCATGTTGTGAAAAACCACTCATAACTCAGATGGAGCGTAAAGGACATCTTTGTACATCTTGGGCAGCCCATACTGATGTAGACGCAGCAAAACCATGAGGACAAATCCCATCATGTTGAGCACCAGTCAGCTTGTTCCTCGTACAAAATAGGCATTTTTGTAACTTGCTATCGAACACTGCAGTCATGCTTAGCAGCAGGCACATCCAATGGATACAAATTTAGACCAGTCATTAAGAACAGCATACATTTTGTCAATACAGTCAAGTTTGTGAAGGATGACTATTCGAGTTCCTTTGTTAGGCTTACAGAAACATATCTGGGTTGGCATGGGAGCCTCGCAACACTACTGGACATGTGCACTGTATGTGAAAATTGACCAGCTGATTGGGTAGCCTGCATTTTGCGGGTGCTAGATCAAACAGACACACCTTAAAGGACTCAGCGTCTTCTTTGGATGCCGATTTGTGGTGGGATAGCTGGGAATGGAGGAGTTCAAACTCAGCAAATACCTCTTCCTGTTTGACGTGGGACAAAGACAAACCTAAATTGAAGCCACGCACAACAAACAAACTCACTTTCAGAGAGTTCTTATTCAGAAACATTTGCTGTGTATTTGGTGGCACACAGTTTGCACTGCCAAACTGCTTCCATTTGAGTTTACAGTGCAGGCACGTTTCTTTATGCCACAACTGAATACCTAACTGCTTGCCTACTGGTTAAACATGTGTGGTAAATATGGTACCATCAAGTTTTGCTTACTATTTGTTTATGGTCTGGTAAATACGGGTACCATTAATTTTTGCTTACCATTTGTTTATGGTGTGATCATCTATTAAGTCAATATACTGGAATTAACCAAATTGAAAAATTGAAGAAATTTGTGCTCCTCAGATCAAGCACACTGTAGGACATTTGAATATGCAATTACAGTTTTGCTCTCATTTATTAGAATTAGCCAAAACTATATCCGGTGAGTTGGTTTCCAAGGATACCAAAATGGCAGGAGTGCAAAATCCACAGACTTTGACTCTTGAAATAGCAGTTCTTTATACCCACAATCAGTTGCATTGAACAGAAAACACAAGCTCGTCTCTTTCGCTCCACAATTAAAATAATGAACTGACAGCAGTTTAAAAATAATGAATGCTAAAATCCAAACGTTACGTCAAATCTTTATGTCACAACTAAATACCCAAGTGCTTGCCTACTAGTTTAACACACATGGTAAATATGGTACCATTGATTTTTGCTTACCATTTATGTTGTGATTTATAGATGTTGCAGTCAGGTGCATTGATTTATTGACCTAAACTGACCTAAGGCTATACCATGGCTCAATTTTCAGTTTAGTTCTTTCCAACTGAAGAACCAAATACCAACACGATAGCTATAAAAAGACATCTTTACACTAATCCAAACATAAAGATAAGCTTTTCCAAGAGCTGATTAAAGTGCCTTTCAGAACACTGTCCACATGACAACACTGAAAGGATTGTTTCCTAATTTGACTAGTAATGCCAAGAGCACATTATGCAACATCGAACTGAAAAGGGATTTGGCACAAATTACCACAAGCATGTTTAACTACTGAACAGTTCTAATCCTTTCTTGGCAGCTAGTGCAGTCAGATAAGGCACAAACTTGGAGACGGTAAAGATGAAATTACAAAATGACATATTGCTCATATAAACATTCGTCAAATCAGATGAAATAAACTCAGTTGTGTTGCTTTTCGTGGCACCACATTGCCACTTGCTGGAATTTTTCTTGGCCTGATTAAACACATTGTTGCAAATGGACTGAAGAGCAACATCCACTGGGTAATAACATGGCTCACGTTTGAAAGAAACTGACCAAGCACACACTGTAACCTAAATTTTAATTACCCCATCAAGCCACTGTGTATGCTTAATACAACTTTAAAGCCCAGTCAGAGCATTTAATATCACAACTAAGTTTTAAATAATTAAGCACAAAAAGAAACCATCCGAACACCAACACAAGGCTAACTTAGAAGCAAAAAAAAAACTGCACGCTGTCAGCTGGGTATATTATTTTCAGTCTGGCTGAAAAATGGAAGTTCCTAGATGTTAGTGAATGTGTGCGTAAGAATGCCTTCTAAACACATTACCTATCACTTGCATCATCTCCATTTAGCCTGGACCTTCAGCAAAATTGGCAATGACACCAATGATTTGTCTTGACCATAGCTGGCAATGACAAAAGGTGACCTTTAAACCTTGTTGAATAGGCTGGTTACTTCTGGCAACCAAAATGTGATTACCTGCCATTCAGTCCTTCCCTCAGGGCCTGTCGCCAGCCTGCAGGACATATTCCAGCTCAATTTTAAACACTGGAAGGCATGACATAGACAGGCTATTTCTTATCTCAAAGAAATCAATGTTACAATTCCACTCAAAAATAAGAACTGAAATGACACATTCCAGCTCTCCTTTAACTGACCCTCCTATAGAGAACGGAGACTTTATAGGGCTTTTATCTCAACAGAGTTGACAGTATAGGGCTCTCAATCACCTCTATTTGTGCTGAACAGTTTCAAGTTCTTTCATGCCTTCACTACTTCATATCTGACAGCAGGCAAATGGTCTTAATACCAATGTGCTCATTGTAAGCAATGATGACCAGATACATAATTATCAAAGCAAAAATAACAGTGAACATTTTTGTAATGTTCAGCAACTTCCTTCCAAAAGTGTAAAAAATTGGCACTTGCAGCAGGGTGACAACATGTCAAAAACGTACACTAACATTCCGCTGTGTTCTCCAAGTTTAAACTAGGAGATGATAGGAGGCTACAATCTTTGAACTATATCAGGTACTGAAAAGGGTCTCTTGCACCAAGATCAACAGTAGCGCTTTCTATTTGCGAAGGATTACTTAATACATGGCGTAAAATTAAAATAAACGCTCTATTGCAAAGTATATCCTTCAGGTCATTTGTGAACATGCTACTCATTTATTTTCGATCAAAACATACATACAGATTGTCATACAGCTCATAAAACTGTAGTAATTACAAAAACACATAAATATGACAAGCCAATTATTTGCCCCAGTCATTTGAAAATAGGTAACGTTACAGTAGTGTTGCAGAAGTCAACGAAATACAAGTACACAAATCATTTTGTGGGAGTATTAGTTCTACGTTGTTTAAACTGTTTCACCCCAACAAACTTCTGCCAAAGGTTCAACAGTGTTCTGATAAGCCAAAGAGACATCCAGCTTTTCATACTAAACTTTGCACAATGTTTCGCCTTAAGGGATTTTATTTCAATAATAACCATCATTGAAGATAGCTAATGCTGTGACTGCAAAATAAAAAAATTCTACAGGACCTTGGCATAAAAACAACTTTCTTGCCTGGAAGCCAAAATGCTCTGGAAAAGTTTAGAGTATAATTACAGAGATGGTTAAAATGACCTTTTCCTCCAGAATGCTGGGACATGACCCGCATCACAAGCCAAACTTTCCTACAGAAAAAGTACACTGTTCAGAATAGTTGGCAGCAACAATTAGTAAACTGAGGCAATTTACAAACTTCTCTCAAGTGTCCAATTCAGACACAAGGTGGCGAGTAGAGAAAGCATTAGAAATACGCCAAATTAAAGTGACTTTATCATTGCTGTCACAAACCCACTCCATTAAAAAAGTATTAAGTGGTGTCATTTACACTCATTTCAATGTACATTTCAGTACTGTACAGCAGTATCCTGCCAAAGGACCTGATATTCATCTTAAATGTTATACTATTTTATACCATACAGTCCATTTACCACGGAAATCAATGATACCAAAATAAATCCATCCCACTTAAGATCGAAATGAACAAATCCAGAAATATCACTGTTTCGTCATTCCTTTCATTCCACAGTGGCCAAGTCCAAATATACTAGTAAATAAGGTTCACAGAACACGATACTCTATCTGTTCGATCTCCAGCATATTTTAAAATACATTGGCTGCAATGCAGCAGGAATTATTGCTTGATCTTTTTTCATTAAATCCAGTTCTTTCGCCCTGATTATATGGAAATTATAAAGAAGTCTGAAACAATTGGTTAACCATTTAAAAATGTGAAAAGAAAGACTTGCATTTATATTGCACCTTGCATAACCCCAGGATCGCCCAAAGTGCTTTAAGCCAAATAAGTACATTTGAAGTATGGTCACTGATGTAATGTAGGAAGCACAGCAGTCAGTATTGTGCATAGCAAGGTCCCACAAACAGCAATGCGGTAATGAACAGATAATCTGCTTATGTTAATTGAGGGATAAATACTGGCTAGGACGCTGGGAGTTACACTCCTACTCATCTTCAACATATTTGTGTGGGATCTTTTATAGCTACCCGAGAAAGCAGATAGGGCATCACAAACATCCCACCTGAAAAATGGCACCTCAGGCAATATGCCATTCCCCAACAGTGCACTGACATGACAGCGCAGATTTTGTGGTGAAGTCTCTCAAATGGAACTTGTGCTATTAGAATTAACAATGTAGTTTTGTAAGCAACTAGAAAATATAGGATAATGATGCAAACTGTCCCAGCAAGGCGATTGCGCACAATGCCACCACTTAAAATTTTCATACTGCTGAAATTTAAGTTGGTCCTATGGAGAAATTATTTTACATTAATGCACACACACATGGAGTAGATGTTTCCAAACCTGTGCGCGTGTGATGCATCCTGCAATTATTGGCACTGCCACATGCCATCCTTCAAAAGGCAGCTTAAGCTACCCTATCCTATCATTGCAACAAAAGAACAAGAACAAAGAACAGTACAGCACGGGAAACAGGCCCTTCGGCCCTCCAAGCCTGTGCCGCTCCTTGGTCCAACTAGACCAATCGTTTGTATCCCTCCATTCCCAGGCTGCTCATGTGACTATCCAGGTAAGTCTTAAACGATGTCAGCGTGCCTGCCTCCACCACCCTACTTGGCAGCGCATTCCAGGCCCCCACCACCCTCTGTGTAAAAAACGTCCCTCTGATGTCTGAGTTATACTTCGCCCCTCTCAGCTTGAGCCCGTGACCCCTCGTGATCGTCACCTCTGACCTGGGAAAAAGCTTCCCACTGTTCACCCTATCTATACCCTTCATAATCTTGTACACCTCTATTAGATCTCCCCTCATTCTCCGTCTTTCCAAGGAGAACAACCCCAGTCTACCCAATCTCTCCTCATAGCTAAGACCCTCCATACCAGGCAACATCCTGGTAAACCTTCTCTGCACTCTCTCTAACGCCTCCACGTCCTTCTGGTAGTGCGGCGACCAGAACTGGACGCAGTACTCCAAATGTGGCCTAACCAGCGTTCTATACAGCTGCATCATCAGACTCCAGCTTTTATACTCTATACCCCGTCCTATAAAGGCAAGCATACCATATGCCTTCTTCACCACCTTCTCCACCTGTGTTGCCACCTTCAAGGATTTGTGGACTTGCACACCTAGGTCCCTCTGTGTTTCTATACTCCTGATGACTCTGCCATTTATTGTATAACTCCTCCCTACATTATTTCTTCCAAAATGCATCACTTCGCATTTATCCGGATTAAACTCCATCTGCCACCTCTCCGCCCAATTTTCCAGCCTATCTATATCCTGCTGTATTGCCCGACGATGCTCTTCGCTATCCGCAAGTCCAGCCATCTTCGTGTCATCCGCAAACTTGCTGATTACACCAGTTACACCTTCTTCCAAATCATTTATATATATCACAAATAGCAGAGGTCCCAGCACAGAGCCCTGCGGAACACCACTGGTCACAGACCTCCAGCCGGAAAAAGACCCTTCGACCACTACCCTCTGTCTCCTATGGCCAAGCCAGTTCTCCACCCATCTAGCCACTTCTCCTTGTATCCCATGAGCCTTAAGTTCATATAACTTACAATCAGATGTCAATAAGTTACGGAAAATGCACAAATCCGATTACCTCGAGACTCATCACAAGTTAAAGAGTAAAGGGTGTTTCATAACAAAAAATCAGCTAATTTATAGTCCAGATTTTCTGGACATGCATTCAAATTTTGCTAAAATTATGCATTGCGCAACATATAATCTAAATTTTACAGCAATCCTCATGGATAATCCTTTTCCTCTTTTTCTAGTCCTGAAGGCAACAACGTTCAGACAAAAGTGAAATCTTAGAGGCTAAAACTCTAGTCAAATAAAATTAATCTTAATTGGTGTCCGAAAAGCAGTTTTCAGAGAGAAGGATTTATACCATGAAAGGATAGATCTACTTATAATCAAATGAAATTATTTTCTTAAAGGGACTGACCCCAGGTGATAATTTCCCCCAAATTACAAACAAATTGGATATTACTTGCCATTGTTTTTACTTACCAAAATTTGCACGCTCATTATGAAAAGTTAATTTTTTTGATAGAAGTCCAACAATTGCCAAATTCAAAACAAGCCACCGTGTGTTACGCTGCAGCATCAGATTTCTGCCACTAGAGGAAGCACTAAAATTTACAATAATGCTACAGTTCCCTCTCATGGCAGGTAAGGGTACTGCTGCATAAAATTAACTTACTTTTAATAGGTTCATTAGACTTCATTGTTATTTTCTGTGAAACTGAGCTGAAAGTCACAGCTCTGACAACTGACTTCTCATGATGTGGAGATGCCGGCGTTGGACTGGGGTAAACACAGTAAGAAGTTTAACAACACCAGGTTAAAGTCCAACAGGTTTATTTGGTAGCAAAAGCCACACAAGCTTTCGGAGCTCCAAGCCCCTTCTTCAGGTGATTGAAGAAGGGGGCTTGGAGCTCCAAAAGCTTGACTGACTTCTCATCACAGCTTCCTCCAAACTAGAGCTTACTTGATTCTTGTTCTCTAAATTGTATATAAACCAGTTATACATAGGAACATAGAACTCAAGGGGATTTTGGTCCAATGCCTGCTCCTCTTGGTATTCAACTTATTTTGAATGACCCTAAAAGCTATGGCTCCACTACCTGCTTAGCTGATTATTCCAGAAATGACTAAATTACTTCTTCATACAATCAGTTCTGAATTTATTTTCACCAGAGTTAATTTGACTCCATCATCCACTTTTTGGTTTTATCTGCACCAGTTGGGCGGCACGGTGGCACAGTGGTTAGCACTGCTGCTTCACAGCTCCAGCTCCAGGGTCCCGGGTTCGATTCCCGGCTTGGGTCACTGTCTGTGTGGAGTTTGCACATTCTCCTCGTGTCTGCGTGGGTTTCCTCCGGGTGCTCCGGTTTCCTCCCACAGTCCAAAGATGTGCGGGTAAGGTTGATTGGCCATGCTAAAAATTGCCCCTGAGATGCGTAGGTTAGAGGGATTAGCGGGTAAATAAGTGGGGGTAGGGCCTGGGTGGGATTGTGGTCGGTGCAGACTCGATGGGCCGAATGGCCTCCTTCTGCACTGTAGGGTTTCTATGATTTCTATGATTTCAGTCTGAGTAGCTCAATGGGCTTCCCATGAACAACAGCCTGTAAATCTTGAGCATCCCTCTTCTTTCCTCAGCTAAATTGAAACGGTGGTCTTTTTACTGTTTACAACCACTTTCTATGCCTATATACCTATACAGCAGAACTGTAAAGCAAGAGCACAATTCCTCTGGGCTTAAAATTCACACATCCAGCTACCATATCTGAACAATCAGCTTTTTATAAAAAAAAGTTTTCCCACATGATCCTAAAACAGGGTGATGAGCCCATGACTATTTCCAGAAGCTACTCCGTTCATTTTGATTCAATGTACACCGATCTGACATTGCACCTCTCAAAGTAGTTGCACTTTTTAAAAGAATCTACGATACTAAGAAACCTGAAATTGACCTGATTTTTCGTTTTCAAGAAGTTTAAAAAATCTTCCATGCACAGGAAAAGACGAGTACATTTGAGGCACTAATTTATTTGATCTGCAAGGTGTATTTGACTGATCCTTATTGTTCAGCATTCAAATTTCCACGAAACAAGTCTGTAGACGACACCACTAATCCCATTCATGAGAAAAAAGCATTTTGGAACGTTTGTTCAATTGGAACAAAAAAAACCCACAAACCCACAAAACACAGTACGATTACATTAGAATGATTGCAACAATTTCTGCTTTTTAGTACAAATGCTGTCAACATTACAATTGTTTTCCAGTAAAAGAACAGATGATTTTTTATAAACATAGAAACTAGAAGCAGGAATCAGCCATCCGGCGCTTCGAACTTGGTCCACCATTCGTTTTGACCATAGCTGATCATCGAATTCAATAGCCTCATTCCCCCCCATATCCCTTGATCCCTTTAACCCTAGGAGCTATATTTAATTTCTTCTTGAAATCATACACATTTTGGCCTCAACTACATTCTGTGATGATGAATTCGACACATTCACCACCCTCTGGGTGAAGAAATTTCTCCTCATCTCAGTTCTAAAAAGGTAATTATTATTATTTCCCTTATCCCCAAACTATGACCCCTAGTTCCCACCATTGGGAACATTTTAAGCTTCCATGAGATCCCCCCTCATTCTTCTAAATTCCAATAAAAATAATCCTAACTGACTTAGTCTCTCCTTGTATGACAGAGCTGACATCCCAGGAATCAGCCTGGTAAACCTTCGCTGTAATTCCTCCATAGCAAGGGCACCCTTCCTCAGGTAAGGATACTTTCACTGCACACAATACTCCAGATGTGGCTTCACCAACGCCCTACGTGGGGCACGGTGGCTAGCACGGCTGCCTCCCGGGTTCAATTCCGGCCTCGGGACACTGGGTTTGCACCTTCTCCCCGTGTCTGCATGCATTTGCTCCGGGTGCTCTGGTCTCCTCCCACAGTCCAAAGATGTGCAGGTTAGGTGGATTGGCCATGCTAAATTGACAATGTCAGGGGATTAGCAGGGTAAATAAGTGGGGTTATGGGAATAGGGCCTGGGTGGGATTGTGGTTGGTATACTCAATGGGCTGAATGGCCTCCTTCTGCACTGTATGGATTCTATACAATTGCAGCAAAACATCTCTATCCCTATACTCAAATTCTATTGCTATGAAAGCCAACATACCATCTGCCCGCTGAACCTGCGCACTTACTTTCAGCGGCTGATGAACGAGGACTCCAAGGTCCCGTTGAGTATCCATCTCTCTCAATCCATACCCAATGTAATATAATCAGTCATCTTATTATTGCTACCAAAGTGCATAACTTCACATTTATTCATATTATACTGCATCTGCCATGCAGATGCCCACACACTCAGCCTGTTCAAATCATGCCGAAGCATCTCTGCATCCTCCTCACAGCTCACCCTCCCACCCAACTAACTTTGTATTATCTCCAGATTTGCAGATGATACATTCAGCTCTCTTTTCCAAATCATTAATATATGTGAACTGTTGGGGTCTGAGCACAGATACTTGCGGAACCCGACTGACTGCCAATCAGAAAAAGACCCATTTATGCCAACTCTTTGCTTCCTATCTGCTACCCAGCTTTCTTGCCATCTCAAGACATTACCTGCAATTCTTCTAATACCTTCTAAAAGGAAGGCAGAGAACAGAATAGGACAGCTGGATTCAATTCATTGAAATGGATTTCAAATGTGACCCAAAACAACGCCTTTGATGCAAATGTTAAAAAATTCATAATAAAAAGTGTTTTTTTTTTAACTGCAACAATGCTACCATGTCAGGAGACAGCAGTCCACGCACAGTGCTGGATTCAAACACAAGGAAAATGCAAAAATAAAAAACCGTAATTAAAATTGGACATTCTAGGACAAAGCTAAGAAAATCACTTAGTTGTTCTCACCCTTTCCATGTCCTATAGTTTGAGAAGACAAGAACCAAAGCTCTATTTTTTAATTAGAACAATACTGGGAAACCAGCAGAGTTGCAGTGGTTCCTCCTGATTAGCTAAAGTGCCAATAACAAAAAAATTCCTCCCCGGCAAAATCACGCACACAGTTTTCTCGCTGCAATAACACTCACATTTATGTACCTTTAATTTAGAAAGGTATAACTCAGCTACAGGTGCAGGCAAACCAGCATGTATTAGAGTCAGTCGCCAGCTTGGGTAAGTGGGGAAGGTTAGCAACAGCAAGGGCAAACCACTTACAAATCAAAAAAACTGATGGTTGATTTGAAGATAACCAACTAGCATTGCGGCAACCTCACGTACCATGAGGAAAGTTAAAATAGAATTTAGAAAAGCATCACAAGACGGTTCACAAAGACAAAAATCAAACAAAGACTGAGGCAAAGGAGGAGATATCAGGATGGCTGGAAGGTTAGTCAAAGTAGATGGAGGATTGCATGTTATTTAAAATGTACAACACCCTCAACTGTTTACCAGCTGTAGAAAACTATTAAGTTATTTTAAACTTTTCAAATAGATCAGGAAACATTATGGGACACCATCACGCCTTCACCAAAATCAACATTGCTTCGTCAAATTCTGAGGACTTAAACTAAATAAATGAAATGCTACTCAACCTTAATGGGTACTTTATAAGTCAGCAGGGGAAAGGCCTTGATCCTGGGTATGGAACAGGTGGAGGGGCACCAGGCAGAGCAGCATTGGCTACTGCAGGAGCGAGGATCAGGAGTGAGGTGGACTCAATTCCCCCCCTAAAGATACAGAACAGAACTCTTCCAACAGGATCATCTGTGCCACATCAGAAAATATAATCTGTGTATACTCTCACTTGGTTCCGGAGGCATCCTGAAAACTACACTGTGCAACAGCCAACTCATTCCACACCTACGACAGCATGGTGTCACAGTGTTTAGCACTGCAACCTCACAGCCCAGGCACCTGGGTTTGATTCCTGGCTTGGGTCACTGGCTGTGTGGAGTGTGCACGGTTTCCTCCCACAATCCAAAAGACGTACTGGTTAGGTGCACTAACCATGCTAAATTCTCCCTCAGTGTACCTGAACAGGCACCAGTGTGGCGACTAGGGGATTTTCATACTAACTTCATTACAATGTGAATGTAAGCCTACTTGTGACATTAATAAATAAACCTTCACTGGAAGTGGTTGCAGAGGCCACATGTTATGCTCCCAAAAATTATGTCTTATCAGAAACTTTGTGCAAATCCTGCAGGCGTCTCTGTTTTAAGCATTTCCAGGCACGTTCAAATAATCATGATTCGCAATTAGGATCAAAATTACATGCTAAAACCAGGCTTCCAAATATTCATCTGAGGATAGCACCCGTTTTCACCATGACAGCACCCTCCCCCAGCCATTTTTTTCATAATCAATAATACTTGCTTGCTAAAATGCAGACAAATTTCAATTATTTGAACCTCTAAAGACAATATTGCAATAACGAGCTTAATATAGCGGATCCAACAAGTACTGCCATTTCATGTATAATCATACGTTTCTGTGCTTGAGCTTTGATTCATAAAAGTAGTTACTGGAGTTGTCACTGAAATCTACCTACATTCTTGCTGCATATTATTTGTGGTCTTCCAGTAAGTATTGACTAGTGGAAAGTACCACCAATTCTCCAAACCTACCAGTTCAAAGTTCACAGGTGGAATTTTTAGGAACATATTCAAGTCCAATGCTTAGGTGCAGGCTGGCAATGGCACGTTAGTTCGCGGAAGAACTGACAGATCGTATTCAAGTCCCCTCAAATTTTTGGTTTTTTAATCCTAAATGTACTGGAACAGTTTAAGAACTATCTGTATATGAACATTTGCAATCGTCATTAGAAAACACAAATCGGTTTTGATTTTTGGGAAAAATGATTATTCAACCTCCATTTGACAACATTATGTTTAAGTGAATTGCATTATGACTTGCCAGTCTTCAGGTTGGGAGAATTCATCAAGTCAAAACATTCCACAATTACTGTTTTGCAGTGGCAATGAAAACCTCAAAATATAGTGCTTACAGTAATTCTGTAAAAAAAAAAGGAAATCAGCATTCAGCTTTCCAGACTGATTATACATACTTGGAAGTCATTAAATAATTTACCTATGTATACAAAATTTCTGAAAGAGACCAGGATTCACTAAGAATATATAAGGTGGTGAGGGGGCGAATGGAAAAGGTGAAGTCAGAAACACTCTAGGCTCAGTCTCTCCACTTTTCTACAGCTACTCCTCCCCCGCTAGATTAAAAACACATCCGAGTAAAAACTGCTTCTACCTTACCCTACCACAATGCTTAAATGCCAACCTCCAAACAGCAATCTCTTCAGCAGCACAATTCATTCTGCAATTTCCTGTCCTTGTGACATAAGCAAACACGACAGTTTACTGTCAATTAGCTTTGTGGGCTAGGGCCCACTTAAAACAGTTTAGATTTCCCAATTACAATTCCTACAGTCAGAGGGGCAAGACTTTGAAGCCGGGTATCCAAAATGGTTAAAATGTGCTGAACAAGAATGCAAGTTGCCTGCCAAGAACAAAATATAAATAACAGATAAGACATGGCACTTAATTAAACTGTAAATTTCATGTTAAAACGGTTAAAGGGAAACTCTTGGACAACACATTAGACAATCCTACCCAGGTAAATCCTGGGGGGGTTTTTTTGGAATTGCTCGGCAGTGGGACGAGTGCTGAGTGGTGGATATTGGTTTAGTCCATGGTAGTTTTGAACACAATTATTTTACCAAAAACTAATAATTGTATGCACACATTTCAAAGCCTCGGTGCCGATCCCACAACTGTCTTGCCATTCACCACATCCCGTGTTCAGAATACTTCTCTATTATGAACACATCCAAGACAGTCACCCATTAACCAGAGAACTGAACGGAATAGATGAGTAAAAAGTGTAGCAAAAAGCTGTTCCATTGACAAAGAATATGGGGAAGCAAATGTGCATCCAGGTAGATTCTCCAGTCAACAGTCACAATTTCTTCCTCTTGAGCTCACAGCCCCAATGACTGGTCAGCGCAACTCACGATTTTGGAACCCGTGATTTAAAGCCTTTAATTTGGTTATTTTCAAGTTAGTCAGAGAAACAATTATAAATGGTATAAAGCCAAATTTTCTCATCTCCGGATTGTCAGAGACCCAAGGTACAACTGAAGATGCATGCCGGACCATGTGAGAGTCTTGACATGCTGACCTATGTAGGAATTGCCCAGAAGGTTTCAACTTCCAAATTGAAATTCCCCTGCTCCCCAGGACACTCTGAGAATGTCTTCAACTGAAGACTTGGGACAGTTCCGGTGCACCTTTCCCGAATAGTTATCCAGGAAGTGTTAAACAGATTAAAACCTAGTTGAATGCCTGGGTAACTCCAGAATTGGACCACCAACTACCCCATCTCATTCTGTCCCCACTTCCACCCACACTTCTCATCTATCCATCCTACCCAAACAAAAACTTTAATCTTACCATACAGCAACTAATGCTGTAAAATGGGGCATGTCTTGTCATCTCCAGATTCTATTCCGCCACAATGGACTTTCCCAAGCTCTGCATTTTTGGAAAAGTCGGGCTCCAAAGGTACCAGAAGGAACACAGAACTGTGTCGAGTCAGGGAAATTTGAACAAGATCTGGGCCATTATGAAATTCCAATAAAGCTGTATTCAATTTGATCTACTACTATAAACAACTCAGAACTCTGATGTGAATGTTAATAATTAAGATCAGTTATGGTGTGAAGCAAGCCAACTCGATCATTTAGCATGATATTTTTGCTAAAATATCAATTATGACTAATCAAAAGTCAACCTTACTAGTGGGAGGATCCTCTTTTACATCCAAGTTGCACCAAAAAAGAACATTTTTCTCAAAACTTGATCATCCTCCAGGTCTTGACAGCTTCAGTCTGAAAAGCCTCCTTTTCAGAAAAATCATTGAATTACCTCTTGAACACAGCAAGAAGCCTTCAACTTCAGCCTTTGTCATGCTAACTAAGCGCCAACAATGAAACTTCATCCAAGTCCTGGTGCATAATTATTACTAGTTCTGTCTGCTAGATCTTTGTAAAGTAACTTCATAAAACAATTCCCTCTCAATATTTACATTTTGCATGAAGACGCAGGTTGAAGATACCACCTAAATAGCGATTAAAATATTTCAACAGCAATTGTTAGGAAAATTTGCTATACATAATAAAAGGTAGTTTGTAAAATAACTTACCAAAGTTATGTTACGGATGATCTCGGCGTCCGTCAGATGCTCATATGTTGGGCATTCGTCGTCGGCAGCGTGCCACTGGTGTAGCTCTTCTTTGCTGCATTCAGACAGCTTCTCTTCCTCACGCACATCTTCCTGTGTGAAGCCGTACAAATCTGGCTTGTCATCATCTTCCATGGTGGATTGGCGTGATGAAAACACGAAATTAACTCACCAAAAACTTTTCAGTTCCCCGGAAAGAGCAAAAAAAAAGGGTCCAACGATTCATTGCGTTATATCCGAATTTGCGCTAAATTGGGGCGCATAAAATCGGGGTTTCACTGTATCAGTCACCAAATTCAATGCATTAATAGCCCATAAAATAAAAGTTTGCTGTTCTGAAATTAAGAGCCAAAACCACTGAAACTTGTTCATTAAATCACAGAATGGGTATGGCACAGGAGGGCGGCATTTAACCTGTTGCGTCAGTTCTTTGCAAGAGCAACTCAGCTATCCCACTCTGCCACCTTTCCTCCACAAATCATCTGTAGAAATAATCACTCAATTCTCTTTGAAAGCCATGACTGAATCTGCCTCCACCACACACAGGCAGTGCATTCCAGATCCTAACCACTCACTGTATTAAAAAGATTTCCCCATCTCTCCTTTGGTTCTTTTGCCAATTTCTGTTATTTAGTGTTCTTTTGTTCTTAAACCCACCACGAGGGAACAATTTCTGTCCATCTACTCTGTCGAGAATACAAGTCTAGTGGTACGATTGGTTGCACTCATGCCTCTGAGCTAGAAGCTACTGGTTCAAATCCCAATCCAGACTTGATGGCCAAGGAAGGTGCATTCATAATGCAGCCAAACAGGTTAAACATCAACGTGTAAATCCTTTTAACACATGCTAATGGCAAGCAAGAGCTGAAAAGATTCCGGGGCAGCCATGTGACGAGAAAACAGTTGGAGCTTCTACCATGCAACGATGCATGTTGCCACAACATCTTGAACTCCAATTGATCTGTAACACACCATTACCACTGTCAACAGATATACTTCATGATTTTGATCACCTGTCAAACCTCCTTTAAAAACGATCCCAGTTTCTCTAATCTGTTTTTGTAACTGAAGTCCCTCATGCCCATAGTCATTCTCAAAAATCTTTTCTTGATTCTCTCCAATGCCTTTACATCCTTCCTCAGTTGATGGCCAAAATTAGACAAACTACTCCACTGAAGGCCAAGGTTTTTCACCATAACAAAGATGTGCAGGTTAGGTGGATTAGCCATGCTAAATTGCCCGTTAAATGAAGGTTAGGGGGATTAGTGTGGTAAATAGGTGGGGTTACGGGAATAGGTCCTGGGTAAGATGCTCTATCCGAGAACCAGTGCAGACTCGATGGGCCAAATGGCCTCCTTCTGCAATGTAGGGATTCCATGATAACTTCCTTGCTTTTGATTCTATACAACTCGTTATAAAACACAGACTCAATTTACCTTATTAACCTCCTCTGCCACCTTCAATGTTTTATGCCCTTATTCTCCCCCTGCATTTTCTCTCTCATTCTTCTGGCTAAAATATCCACTCGCTATAAAAACAACTGTTTCAAAAGCCTTTCTGGTTATTTTCTGCATCTGTCCATGATATTTTACTGATGTATATCCCAAAATCTCTTTGGATGATTTTGGTTTCTTGTTTTTCACCATTTAGGAAATACTTAATATAATCCTTTGTCAGTTTTTCCCACAATCTATTAAGATCTCTAATTTTATACTTTCATCTACACAGTTTTCAACTCTGCCCACTCTTTGTCTCATTTGGCAAACTTGAATGTGACTATCATTCGAGTCATTAATAAAAACAATGAACTGAGATCTATCAAAGATCCTTCCAGAATACCACTGGACACATCCTGCCATCACATTCTTGCCATTTAATCGCTATGGCGTTGCCTGTCATTCAGCCAATCTCCTAACCAGGTCAGTAATTTGCCTTAAATTCCATGAGCTTCAGTTTTAGCCAAATGTCTCACAACAGGCCGTTCATCAAATCCATCTGGAAATCCATATAAACAGCCACTGACATTTCCCTTTCCACTACTTTAGTCATCCGTTTAAAAAATTCAATCAGATTTGTCAGATATAACCTACTTATTTAAAATCTATGCTGGTGCTCTGATAACGGAAAACGTTCACGGTGTTCAACCAGTCTATAGAGACTCTTGCAATGCCCCAACAGATATTAGGTTAACTATTTTGCAATTCGCAGCTTCGCTTTCTTACCTTTCTTTAACAGCTGAGCAAGATCCACAATTTTCCAATTTAAAGGAACAGTTCTCAAATTGAGAACACTTTGCAGATGCCCTCACTATATAATCACCCAATGGTTTCACTTGTTCCTTCAAAAGTCTGTGATAGAAACCATTTGGTTGGAGCTTCTGTCACTCTTTAGTACAAGTATTTTCTCCACATTTATTTTGACTAGCTCCCGTCCCACATTTAAGTATTAATTTCCTTTCAATGCCCAGCAAGCCATCCTCCTCCTCCATTGTAAATAATAGCTTAAAGTAATTATCCAACATTGTGTATCATTTCCTTATTTTCATCAACAAGATCATCAGCTTTCAAGGGGCCCATATTGCCCCTGACCAGTCTTTCCCCCAAAACAACTCAAGTTTTTGTGATTTTGATATCTCTTGCCAGTTTCTATATTTCCTATGTTATCATCTTTGATTCTTTGTTTCCCTTCCAGGTGCCAGGATCTACACCCAGTTTTGGTATTTTTGAACGTATTTTCTTTTAGTATAATCGACCCAAGTTCTTGAGTCACTCATGGCTTTTATTGGCAGGTAAAGTTATTGCCCTTGAGTGTAAACGGTTTCTGTATCACAAATTCTTTGAATACCTTCTATTAGATTGTCCATAATTTTACCCATTAACAGCTTTTTCCAGTTTACTCTGGACACTGTCTCATCACAAGTCAACATTATCCAAATATGAAATTTTAGCAACTGTTTTGTGATCTTCTCTCACTTAAACATGACATGTGACTCAAATATATTTTGATCTCTATTAGATAAATGTTCACACAGCTTTAGGCTGGCTCATTAACCTTTACTGTCTACATATCTAATATGGCATGCCCTTTGTTGGCTCTCGGACAGAGAGTTGCAGAAAACTATCCCGGATAAACTCCAGAAATTCACTTTCTTTCTGATAGGTGCTCATCTGCTTATTCCAATCTATATGTAAATAAAAATGCCTGTTAAAACCATCCTGCCTTTGCGCCATGTTAACCGCATCTCTGCATTTATAAATTCTATGCTTGTCCAATTTCTACCTTTATACATTCTATCACTTCGCTACCAGGGTGCCCATGCATACCGTCCACTCTTGATCCTTCTTACAAAGGATATAATTTGTTCCTCTATTGAATTTCCTGTCAGATTAAACTCAACATCCCGCTTCCCTTTGAACAGCTTCTCCTGCTGCAAAGTGTCAGCATCTAGCTGTCTTGACAGTCTTCACCCATATCTTTTTAGGTAGCAAGTAAATGACATTTGTTGGACAAGATCATATACTGCTCCTCGTTCTCAATCAGACCAGGCTTCCACTTACTCTGCATATGAATCAGTCACACAAGTTCCAATCTGATACTGTACCTCTGAGATGTGGTTCAGATCCAGAGCAAACTGTTCGTATACTCCTCCACCAGCGCTTGTGTGCCAGGTATTGCCAATTTTGATTTGATTTATTGTTACATGTATTAGTATAAAGTGAAAAGTATTGTTTCTTGCGCTATACAAAGCATACTGTTCACAGAGAAGGAAGCGAGAGAGTGCAGAATGTAGTGTTAGTCATTGCTAGGGTGTAGAGAAAGATCAACTCAATGCGAGGTAGGTCCATTCAAAAGTCTGATGGCAGCAGGGAAGAGGTTGTTCTTGAGTTGGTTGGTACATCATCTCAGACTTCTGTATCTTTTTCCTAATGGAAGAAGGTGGAAGAGTATGCCCAGGGTGCATGGGGTCCTTCATTATGCTGGCTGCTTTGCCAAGGCAGCGAGAAGTGTAGACAGTGTCAATGGATGGGAGGCTGGTTTGAGTGATGGACTGGGCTTTGTTCACAACCCTTCGTAGTTTCTTGCAGTCTTGGACAGAGCAGAAGCCATACCAAGCTGTGATACAATCAGAAAGAATGCCTTCTATGGTGCATCTGTAAAAGTTGGTGAGAACTGTAGCCGACATGCCGAATTTCCTTAGTCTTCTGAGAGAGTACGGCATTGGTGGGCTTAACTATGTCAACATGGAGGGACCAGGACAGGTTGTTGGTGATCTGGACACCTAAAAGCTTGAAGCTCTCGACCATTTCTACTTGACGTAGATAGGGGCATGTTCTCCACTATGCTTCCTGAAGTCGATGACTATCTCCTTCATTTTGTTGACATTGAGGGAGAGATTGTTGTTACCGCACCAGTTTCTCTATCTCTTTCCTGTATTCCGTCTCATCATTGTTTGAGATCCGACCCACTATGGTGGTGTCATCAGCAAACTTGAAAATCAAGTTGATGGGGAATTTGGCCACACAGTCATGGGTGTATAAGCAGTATTGGAAGGGATTGAGGACACAGTCTTGTGGGGCATCGGTGTTGAAGACGATCATGGAGGTGGTGTTGTTGCCTATCCTTACTGATTGCAGTCTGTGGGTTAGGAAGTTCAGGATCCGGTCACAGAGGGGGGAGCCGAGCCCCAGGCCACAGAGTTTCAAGATGCGTTTCGGAGGAATAATGGTGTTGAAAGCTGAGGTATAGTCGATAAATTGGAGTCTGACATAGGTGTCTTTGTTACCTAGGTGCTCCAGAGTTGAGTGTAGGGCCAGGGTGATGGCGTCTGTTGTGGACCTGCAGCAGCGGTAGGCGAACTGTAGTGGATCCAGGAAACCTGGAAGGCCAGAATTGATTCGTGCCATGACAAACCTTTCGAAGCACTTCATAATGATGGATGTCAGAGCCACCAGACAATAGTCATTAAGGCACCTTGCCTAGCTTTTCTTTAGTACCGGAATGATGGTCGTCTTCTTGAAGTAGATAGGGACCTCAGATTGTTGTAAAGAGAGTTAATGGATGTCTGCAAATACCCCCGCCAGCTGGTCCACGCAGGATCTGAATACTCATCCGGGTCAGTAGCCTTCTGTACATTGACCTTTGAGAAAGCTGCTCTGATGTCTGCAATGGTGACCTTGGATACAAGTTCGTTCAAGGCTTCTGAGGTAGTGTGCTCCCGCTGACCTCTTGCTGAAAACGGGCATAGAATGCATTGAAGTCATCGGGCAGGGGTGCATTGCTGCCGGCGATTTTACATCTTGTAGCCTGTTAAGTCTTACAGACCTTGCCACAGTCGGCAGGGGTACATGTGGCTAGCCTGGGACTCTAGCTTGGTCCGGTACTGTCTTCTGCCATTTTTAATGGATTTCTTTAGATTGTAAACATGGGGTACATCAGTGGTTGGACCAATATGAGGTGGGGTCATCGCCAGTCTGGGTGTTTAAAATAGTTATGCTGAAAGTGTGCTTTTTTTTCCCTTCCTACTCTTTCAGAGTAACTATAAATGCAAAACTGGTAAGATCCACCCAAAGTTAACGATTTAAATTGCTTTGTCGGATGGTTTTCAGCGCAGCGCAATTGTCCACAGGAAGTCAGCCCTTCTGGACAATTGCTGGGTGAACCATTGCCTGGGAACGTCCAAGAGGGATTTCACAGTGCATCTTTGGGGTACTCCCCAAATCCGATACTGGGAGCCAGGGGCCATAGCATTAATTTATTCCTTTAAAATTGTTAGTGCAATGACATGGAAACACCCCTTTGCCCAACAATAACTAATACAGAAAATGCAAACTCAGATTTGTACATCTGGAATCACAAAATTTCCAGAACATTGTAAAATGAGCTTAACATTTAACAACATAGTAGTGCAAGGTTCAGAACTGCCAAAATTCACTAAATTACCAGACATATGCCTTGACTGCTAGTTCAATTATGTACCTAGTCATTTTTTTAAAACTTCCAAGTCCCTCCTTAAAATGCAAAAATCACAATTCAGTTGTGCCATTCCTAAGTAACTAAGTTTTCAAGATTCAAACCCCAAATCATTGGAGCCTGTTTAAAAGAGACTTTGGAAGGGAAAAAAACAATTGATCAACTGTGCCTGTAATAGTCAGCATAAATGATACATGTCTTTGGGTGATTTTTCCAAGAGAACCAAAATTTTCAGCTGATGTCTTAAAGTTCTATCCTAAAGAGTGTTAAGACAGCACATTGGTCAGATTTTATAGAAGGCTGGTGTTGAATGAAACAGCTTAAGATCGAATTTTACACAAAAGCGTGATTTAATCTCTGCTTGAAAAGGTTGTAATTAGCCAATTTTAAAAACTATTACTTATTATATAGACACCCTTTATTTTATTCCTCCTTTACTCATGTGCTTGAAGTCAGAGCCTGCATCCGTCCCCGGGCAAATCGCCTTAATGGATTACAGCCCTCAAGACGGCGGTAGAAAAGAGCTACCAGGAGCAGGGACGGAGTTATGGTGCATATTCACCCAGGGAGCTGCGTCTAGAGCCTGGCAAGCTTCTCAATAACAATGCCAAACAGTAAATTTACCCAAGTTACATCTGTTCCTAAGCCTTCAGTACAATAACAAAATAAAAAATTTTCAATGTATTCTGAAGCTCATATCTTCTCAAAGCTTACCCAAGCTATATGCTCCGAGAAATGTGGAATACAACCCTCAACCGAAAACAGCACAGCAACTCTTTCTTTTTTACTGCAAAGGCAGGATTCTGAAACACGTCATTTCCTAATTTTAGAAGTGACACAGCGCTCTAAGAATCTGCATTCAAATGGGCATTGGATAGCCATATTTATGTTACAGAATCAAATCACCATAAATGCACACAATTTCAACTACTCACTCTCCAAAACAATTCATCAAGTTAAGCTTTACAATAATTACCTCTATAACTTTCTGGATATTTTCTTTGAATGGCCTTCAAATATGTGAATGGCAGGCATCATGATGGTGAAATATATTTTCTAAGGAAAAATACATTAATTTATAACGATGTACTGTGTTAGAAACACTCATTTTAGTCAGGACAAGTATATATAAGCAGCAGAAAAAATTTTACAAGAGCTACCAGAACTGAGATGTTGTAACTATTCAGAAAAGAATCAACAGGTGAGGATTTTTCCCCCCCATCTAGTAAAGGAGAAAGCTGAGAGATGACCCAATGGAGGTGTTCAAAAGTATAATGCGGTTTGGTAGAAATATATTGACTACATATATCCGATTTGCGAGTCCAAACTAAGGGCCATAAATTTAAATTAGTCATTAATAAATCCAATAAGGATCTCAGCATAAGTTTACACAGACTTCCTATAAGCATGGTCAGTTGAACTGTGTAAATGATTCATTTAAAGGAAGGTACATGAAGGAGAAAGGAGTAAAATGGGGCTCACGTTGAGCACCAACACAGACCTGTAAATTATATCTTGATTGGTCAAGTACAACTGTTAGATATGAGTGGAACACAACACTTGTTTTTCCTACATTACCTTGACACACTAGGAAACCAAAGGACAATCGGTTACATGGGGTTTGACC
Organism: Mustelus asterias; assembly: GCF_964213995.1. Taxonomy (NCBI): domain Eukaryota; kingdom Metazoa; phylum Chordata; class Chondrichthyes; order Carcharhiniformes; family Triakidae; genus Mustelus; species Mustelus asterias. The sequence continues at coordinate 70,912,803 of NC_135813.1, read as the reverse complement.
TAGTAATAAAAAAAGTCCAAATTCTATGTTTTAAAATCTGTAATTTTCTGTCATTAGCTGCTACCAATTTGAGTAGTCAGAAGGATTGCGGGATCAAACCCACAAACGGTCTACTGCACTGCTGCGGCTACCAGCTGAGATGTGACACTCAGAGAAAGGAAAATAATGGATACTCTGGCACTGTCCAAAGCTCTGCCACTGAACATTTTTTCTTCAACCGCTACCACCAAGAACAGATTAACTGGTGATTCATCTCACTGCTTTTGTGGGCTGTATACAACATGGCTGCCAACATTCAACAGTGACTGCATTACAATTATAGTTCAAGGCAAAGTATTTCTGCAACAGTTAAAAGGGAAAAGGTAGGAGAATTAGAGGGGAAAAAACCATGAGGATTTTCTTTTACCCTGAGGGTAGTGGGCATCTGGAATTCACTGCCTTCAACTCATCATAAAAAGATACTTGGATCTGCACCTGAAGTGCTGTAACCTGCAGGGCTATGAACCAAATGCTAGAAAATGGGATTAAAATAAGTGGCGAGTTTCATTTTTCCTCTATTTTTGACCAGCGCAGACATGATGGACTGAATGGTCTCTTTCTATGCCGTAACTTCTGTGGTTTCTAAATTCGTGCCCATTTTATGACCAAGAAATATCACCTGCAAATATAAAATTATGTATTTTAAAAATCAAATAAAAATATCTTGCAACTACTTACTCACTAACAAAGCACTTCCCGGCTGAAGTGAGCATTTTCACACCATTCCAAATTTAACACATCAGAAATGTTAAGACATGATATCTCCTGAAGGATGGTGCCAAGTGAAATTCAAGTTAGCAAATCCATGAGGCTCCCACGAGAAATAAGTATGTTTATGTTACTAACAACATCCAGCAGCACGAGTACTGATCTTTCCTAACTGGCTGCAATTTTTAAAATGCAAAAATGTATAACAAGCATGCGTTTAATAACGATGCCATTACAACCGGTCTCAGTATCATGGGAGACTATAAACCGGACAAGTCAAAGGTAGCCCGGAAGATGAGTTTGTAGAATGCTCTAGTCAACAGTTTTTTGGAGCAATATGCTGTGGAATCAACTCGAAACAAAAGTATTTTAGATCTAGTATTGTATAATGAGATAGGTTTCATTAGTAATCTCATTGAAAATTATCCTCTAGGGAGAAAGTGATCATAACTCAAATCCACATTAAGTTGGAAAACGATTTACCAGTCTCAAACAAAAAAATATTATATTGAAAGCCAATTATATAGGCGAGAGGGGAGTGCTGACTATGGTTGATTGGATAAATAGATCAAAAGGTGTGATAAATAAAGTGGGAAATGGTTAAAAAACATCAAAATGTTCACAAAAATACATTCCATTAAAAAATAAAAACTCAGCAAGAAAGATCTATCTATAGCTTACCAAGAAGGATAACATGAGCTTAAAATAAGAGACTTACAATGTTGAAAAGAATAGTAGTAAGTCTTGGGAACAGTTTTAGAAACTAGCAACGGGCGACCAAAGAGTTGATTTTTTTTAAAAACTAAAAGCCAACAAATCCCCAGGACCCAATGCCATCCATCCTAGGTTCTAAAAGCAGTAGCTGCAGAGATAATAGCTTCACTGGTTATGTTTTTCCAAAATTCTCAGGACATTGGAAGTTAGTAAATCTAACACCTCTATTCAAGAAAATAGGGGGATTTACAGGCCAGTTAGTTAGCCTGACATTAGTCATCAGGAAAATGGTGGAATCTGTTATTAAAGTCTTAACAAATGCCTTTGAAATCATAATGTAATCAGACAGAATCAACACCATTTTATAAAAAGGAAACAGTGTTTGACAAATTTATCCTGAGTTTTTGTTTGAGGTGTCACAAGGATGTGCTTTTTGAGAATATGACTTCTGATATTTTTCACTGGCTGGATATTAAACTGGAACCCTATACAGACAATTGTGCTTTTTTTTAAGTCCAGAGAGGCTGAACTGCTACAAAACACAATTTTACATTCCACATAGTTGCAATGAAGAGACAATTAACCCCTGGGGAACATGAAAGACCCAAACTCCTTATTACTCGCATTACAGTGAGACCATGGAAATGTTTCTGAGATGAGACATCAAAATTCAATTACCTATTCTGAAACAATAACTGCAGCAGACATGAACTATTCAAACCCATTCGGAATACAGGCAGTCCTCAGCTTTATGACACCTACAACATTTTAAAACGTGACACCATTTCAAATTTACAACGTCAATTTTGATTTTACGATGCCACCCCAGCCCATCTTTTTAATCTCAGTCATATGATTTATAAATATTACACAATTTGAATGAGCAAAAGAAGTTGCGAAACCTCTCACTGAAACACCAAACCCCCTGCACCCTTTATTCACCTAGCTGGAACTCTAGGCCGGAAGGTCACTACAGATAATGCTTGTTGTACCCTGCCAGTAGCATATTGCCTGGCCAAACATGCCAGAAACCGGAAAACTGGTTTTGAAAACCAGGAAAAGAGGCCACAATTTTCTAGTAAAAATTTTGCCTTGCCCAACTGGCTGATCTCCCATTGTTTACAATGGGATCTTTCTCGCCTGCAGTCTCAAGCCTTTTGTTCAGACATCTATGGAGAAGTCGCTGTGGTCCCTGGCAGAGGTCTGAATGCATAAGGACGAATGTCTAAAATCGGTGGAAAAGGAAATCACAATTTGCCCGTAAAAATGTTGCCTTGCCCTGTCTAGAGAACCAATCTTTCAATTTTAACAATGTTCCTATGGAGAAATCGGTTCAGACTTGGTTTCGAGGAACCAATTGTGTTGCAAGCCTGAGCTGAGGACTGTCTGTATACAACCAGCAGGATATTTCAAGGGAACCCCTGTGAAGCAAGAGAGAGAATGAAAATGACACAAACCGGCTGTTGGAATCGTGTGGCTTTTCTTTTTCTGGAAGTACCACATCCAGTTGCGAAAGTAACCACAGAAAAAAATAACCCATAAGCCGAAATCTTTCAAAACATGGAAATCTGCTCCATGTGACAGCATCCAGGTGATCAGCTAAGCTAAATGGCCACAACTTTTGAATCATCACATTGAGACCATTCAAAGACACCTATCTTTCATGGACTATAAAATCCTTATAAGCTTATCCCCTTGTTATGCCATCTATACTTGTAACATGCAGGCCCAGATAAATGAGAGAGACCAGGTGAACACTGTTGTGTGTGGCATGTTCCTTTCTTTTTTAGCTCGGGGATAGTTTCAATAAATTTAGCTCATTCTTCGTTTAATCTAAGAAAATGTGCCTGAGTAATTCTCTACAACCTCCACACACAAATAACGGGATGCTTCCAGAAATGACAAAGCCCAGCCACTTGATGTTCTTAAAAAAACTGTTACAGTCAAACAAGGAGCCGGAGAATCCGGAGCCATTGCATCGTTCCTTACCGGGTCATAACAGATGATGCAAATAGTAGGATAAATGAAGGGGAGCTAGTAGATGGGGGTAGTACAGTTGGATTCCAAAAATAATTTGACCAGGTGCCACATAAGATAAGGAGTCATGGAATTGGGAATGAGAAATTAACATGGGTGAAGGATTCATTACAGATAGAAAGCAGTGTGGAATGAACGGCATTTCTAAATAAGCAGGCTACAAATAGTGAATTGTCAAAAGGGTCAGTGCTGTGGCCCAAGCTTTTACAATCCACACACAATTTTTGAATAGGATCAACACTATATATAACATGCCACCCAAGTAAAAGGCACCTAAATAAAATAATTCTGTTTTTTAAAAAAAGAGTTGAAACTGCAGATGCTAAAGAGCTCTAGCAGAAGCAGAAAAGCCATCCTAACATTTACTTCAATACATGAAATACTTAAATTTCTTTTCCCCACAGCTTCTGGAGAATAAGCTCGTAGATGCAAGAGATGCCCCAAATCAAGATACTCAACGTATCTGTATCCCAAACTGGCTGCATAAAAAGTACACACATTAAAGAGAAACTATATTTCTGGAAATTGACTGCATTTATGTAATTTTGTTCAAGTACTATTATCATATACACTTAACGTGTGTGTTCTAGGCAGAACATAAGAAGAGCAAGTACCAAGTAATGAACAATTATCACTGCTTGCTCTCTAACACTGTGATTTGTACCAATAGTGGTTATGCATCGACATGAATGATAATAAATTGAGCTCCTAAATGGTATCCTAGTCTGATTCAAGATAACAATACAAAATATTTTTGATATTTGAAAAGATCGGCAAATTTATGCAGAGGACAAGGAGAACAGAGATTCCCTTCTCATAAGCATATTCTCTGAACAAAATTGAATTTCATAATTTTAAATAGGTTCCAAATCCCTTAGAAATATTATTTTCTTAAAAGCCGAAGGGTAGTTCAGTAGTTCTAGCACCACTGGTATCACATCAGGCAAACAACCCCTATCCCAAATGGTTTATATTAGAGCATTTTGAGCTTGGATCATGGTAGACAAGACACCCAGGAACAATTCCACCCACACTTGTTAACAGATTATAATATTTCCTTACAGCTCCAAAGATCATTAAAGGATTGCCACTGACTACAGACCAGTGGCTCTCCTGTCAATGACACAACCATAAAATGTGCAAATCCAGATTCTAGATGGAGACCTACCATAGGACTAGTCTTTAGTGTATTACACAGCCACAATATTTAAAATGCTTGGAAATTTTCCTCCAAAGCCTCCAACAAGTTCATGGAGATTGGAACCAGTTATCAAAATCATCAAAAGCTAATTATAGAACAATGCTTGGATATTAGAGAAGCTGTCACGCAAAAGGGCAATAAAATATAGTATGTAATGTGGACCAGCACAATGTCTGTGTCTGCTTCTGGGTTTCCTGCTTCCTCCCACAGTTCAAACATGTGTAGATTAGGTGAATTAGCCATGGTAAATGAACAGGCTTACGGCAATAGGACAGGAGGGTGGGCCTGGGCAAGTCACTCTTTCAGAATTGGTGCACTCAAAGAGCCAAAAAGCCTCCTTTTGCACTGTAGGGATTCTATGGTTCTTTGGATATTAGGACAGAGAACCAAAAGCTTTGACAAGGGGCTAGGAAAGAGGAGTTTTAAAGAAGAGCAATAAATGAGCAGAAAATTTCAGAGCTCAGGGCCTCGGCAGCTGAAGACAACTACCAGTGGTTGTAGTGATTAAAACTGAAAGTGTGCAAGAGGCCAGGATGGGGGAAAAACAGGTTCTTGCGGGTTGTAGGACTGAAAACAGGGTAAGAATTTTAAAATTCACTTACGATTCAACTAGAAACTGATGTAGATCAGTGAGCATAGAAGTGAAAAATAAATTGTACTTGGTCTGAGTTAGCACATAGGCAGCAATTTTGCATGAAATAAAATTTATTGACAGTGGAAGATGAGAGATCCGAGATAAGAGAATTAGAGGGTCATGAATCTTTGCTTACACTGCCTTTTGTGGAAGAGAGAGTTCAAAATTCTTTAATTTTTTTTAAGGCAGAGGTAGAGAGATTCTTGATAAGCAAAGGGGCGGAAGTTTTTTGGGGGTAGGCAGGAATGTGGAGTTGAGGTTATAGTCAAATTAGTTTATATCAAATTGAATGTGGAGCAGGCTTGAGGGACCAAGTGGCCTACTCTTGTTACCAGTTTGCATGTGCACATGAAATAATCATGCCTAGAAGTAACAAAGGCTGTGGGTCTCAGGGAAGCTGAGGTGGGGATGGACTTGATCCATGCTAGAGGAATCCAAAAAGACAGTCTTGGTAACGGAGTGGGTCTGTGGACAGAAGCTCCTCTCAGGATCAAATAATGGGTGGCACAGTGGTTAGCACTGCTGCCTCACAGCGCCAGGGACCTGGGTTCGATTCCTGGCTTGGGTCACTGCCTGTGCGGAGTTTGCACATTCTCCCAGTGCCCGCGTGGGCTTCCTGTGGGTGCTCCAGTTTCCTCCCACAGTCCAAAAGATGCGCTGGTTAGGTGCATTGGCCATGCTAAATTCTCCCTCAGTGTACGCAACAGCTGCCGGAGTGTGGCGATTAGGGGATTTTCACAGTAACTTCATTGCAGTGTTAATGTAAGCATACTTGTGAGACTAATAAATAAACTTTAAAATAAGATGCCAAGTTGGTGTTCACCCTCAGACAGTGAATAGGGAGAGGATTGGAGTCAATGAAAACAGAATTTGTGACAGATCAAAGACAGCTTCAGCATTCCCAGTACGGAGTTGGAAGAACATTTTGCTTACCCAGGGCTCGATCGTCAGACAACAAATCAGTAGAGGGTCAAGAGGTGGTGACGAGTTACAGCTGAGTGTCATCAGAATACATGTGAAAACTGATGGTCTGATGTCACTGAGGAGTAGAAATGCTTTGGCCTCTACTGGCAACTGTCCAGTAGTAGGTCTTGTAAAAACAAAAGAACTCATTGCATAAGGAATATCAGTCACAAAGCCATAACCCATCACTCCATAGTGTGGCATTCCTGAAAGCTGCCTTCAAGAAAGATGCTGGTTGGGATTGTGGCCACAATGAAAAAAAAAAGAACGATACCACCATTCTGAGCCATTCCATCACCACAATGATAGTTTGTCATTCTTCAATGCTCCCCTTCCACCCACACCCTCCTCAAAACACATCTTAATTGCAGTATCTCAATTTTCAAAATAGGTATTTTAACAAAATTGATAAATACAATGATTTCAGTTGAAGATTAACCAATAAAAATCTGATTGGTGTTTTTTTTCTGTATTCCATTTCAGGTTGTAGCAGCATCTCCAAGAAAGTCTGATTGGATTGTGCAACCTTGCTCGATTTAAGGATAAAAGAAAACTGGGATAATTAGACACCATTAACATTTTATTTAGTATCAGGTAACTGGAAATCATTCATTAGCATAAAACAGTGTGTTTTAGAAAATGGAAGTTTTCATTGGTACATCATTGGGTATACAGTCAGGAAGTGGTGACTCAATCTTCCAATGAATAGATATGTGAAAACGATCGTGCAAAATATAAAATCTCCCGAAACCATCACAAAATTGCTAATCATTAAAAGATCAAACTTTTTTTAGTCAAGATCCTACACAAAAACTAGATACGACACTGAGGTTTTGAACACTACTCATAGGTGAAGTGTGTTCCATGACTATGTAATATCTGTTTGACACTTTCACAGCTATAGCACAGAACAAAACTTTCCCTCCAAGGTACTTAAAAGGTTAGAGGAATACAATTATGAAACAATAGACAAATTAAATTACTGAAGTTTGAATTAAGCATAAAAATGCAGCTACACCAATAAAAAATGAGTATCAACATACAATATTTGGTTCTGAAACAGCATTATAAAGAGCATCTTCGAGTTAAATCACAGAATCGCTATGGCGCAAGAGGCCATTTGGCCCATCGTGTCTGCACCAGCTCCTCAAATGAGCATTATGGCTTAGTACCATTCCCCTGCATTCTGTTTCTATTCAAGTAATCATCTAATGCTCTCTTGAATGCCCCAATTGAACTTGCCCCCACCATACTTCTAGGCAGTGCATTCCAGACCAGAACCAATCATTGCGTGAAATTCAGCACATTTGTTACTCCTGGGTGTGAAATGTCATTTTAAAAAAACCATGCGCTCTGATCATGCAGTTTATTATAATGGCACTAATCTCTCCCTTTGAGAGAGTGCGAACACAATGAAGGCGCAGTTGCTTTTTCTCATTACCAGCAATATGCAAATTAATGCATCATGGGGGCTGTCGCTGTCAAATTGCTGCAGACAATGCAGACCAAACTGAAGCAAATTTATATAAAAACATAAGAGCTGCCACAAATCAATTCAAACTTAATTCTAAAATTGTTTGCATCTTTAAATTATAGGTTTTTCAGCTCAGCTGTTTTTTTAAAAAAAGCACCTCGTATCAAGCTGAAAAGATCTATTGCCATGGTACCATTGCAGCTATCAAGCTGAAATCAACCTACAAAACTGATGCCATTTCAGCAACCCAACAGTACAGATTTTGCACAGGTACTCAGTAGCAGAGTGAAAATGCATAAAACATTTCAGCACCACAAAATTAAAACATCAAAGTTTGTCTCAGCACTGATAACTTGCATGAAAAAACTAAAACATGAGCAAGCAGAATCACTAATTAACCTACATTTCTGCAAATTTACACAGTTATTGTACTAACTGCTTTAATGACTGGGCGCACAATAGCCCAATACAAAGGCTCGCTTCAGGTTACATTTTACTATAGAATGAAGATGATCACTGAAATAAAATACAAATGCACAAGTACATTTTTAGCCAGTTGATCAGCTGGCAATGACAGTAAAATGAAACTTAATTAGCTGGTGTTTGCTTAAAGTGAATTCACTGTGTTACATGTTTATCCACTCAGTTGCATTGCTTAATTCTGTTCTATAACTGGAAATAAAAAAGTTTGAACAATCCACACAAGGCCTTCATCATAGCCCCTATTACTATATCTCCATTCACAACTATGTTTTACTCCAATTAAAAGATTCCTGACATAGTAAACAATACAGCACACTCAGATCTGCAGAGTAAGAGAAAAAACAAGTTTAAGCCTTGCTCCATTCATCAAGGGGCAAGGAACTGAATGGAGTCCATGACATTTAAAAATTGGTAGGTGAAGAATTAAATTTCAAACAAGAATTCCACCCACTGGTCTCTATTTTTCTCACTTCTTGTAATTCTTATGACAGCTATCCTCATGGCTATTTCTCAAGTTTTAGAAACGGGACAGACTTTTACAAATTGCTTAATCTGCGTCTGTTTAACAAAAGGAGCTACCTGGCAGTATCGAAGAAACTTGCACCTTGTTATCCCTGAAGAGATACCAACGACCTTCCTATGGGATATAGAGACCAAATTCAAAGACAAAACTATCTGCATTTCATAATTCAGATTGGCCAACAGGAGTCGACCCATCTGGGAGGACAAAGGGCCCCGCAACCTTCCTTTCAATTCTTAATGGTTAAGACATTTAATCATCTTTGGGGATTCAGACAAGGGATATACATCCCTTATCAAAGGCAGCATGGAGAGATGGGAATCATGTGATGTGAACAGTTATATTGTTTGGCTGGGCTCTAACTTACAGCATCACAGGAAACAAGCTTTGTCCAATATGAATAACTGGCTCATTCACATTGTTTTTAATGAAACTTCTGTACCCTCACTTACAAGACTGATTTACGTCCACGTGCCTCTCATTCTGTGGAGCCAACTTTACCAGAAAAGTGAACTATAATCTCTCAGGTTTGCAGACCACTGACTTCCGTGAAAGAAAGTTTGAGTTCATCCAGAGTTTGCTGTGGGATTACTAATAGAAAACTGGATCACATCAAAACAGGGATGGAGAAATATGCCACTGCTTATAAAGGGAAGCAAATGAAAAACCTATTTTCTGTTTACAGATGAGTGGTGAGAGGAAAAATTAGTACTGTTTAAATTAATTCCCCTCCTATCCATAGTAGGCTGCAAGTAGATTGTACACGAGCTTTAGTCATAAGTGCTTAAGTCGGAGAACCAAAGATTATCATTTAGGAGTCCACTGAACAAAAATTGAACTAACATTTGGAGAAAAAGGCCAATTACAAATCACTATTGTGGCTATAAGCATAAAATTTCACACTAGGCCGATTAAAATTTTTCACAAAAAGATATCCAATTTGCTGGCTAGTATTATGAATTTCAAATTGCACAACCATCTACTTGAAGGATTTTTTAAATAACTGGGTAGTGAAATGGTTTCAGTAACATAAAGTGTGATTTAATAGATATATTTAGCCATAGTGAAAATATCACTTCCTTTTACTCAATATTCCAAATGGCATAGCAATTTGCACTTAATATTTAATCTCAAATCAATAATAACTTGCATTCACAAAGTATCTTTAACATAGTAAAATGTTACTAGTCACTTCATAGGAGCATCACAAGTGAAAATTAAATACTGAGCCAAAGAGAGATATTAGGATAGATAGCCAACAGCTTTTTTAAAAAGGTAGTTTTGAAGAAGCATCTTAAAAGGGGAGAGGTAGAGGTGGAGGGGTTCAGCAAGGGAATTGGGAGCTAAATGCCTAGGTAGTCAAAAATACAGCAATTTTGGGACAGAGTTTAATCCCGGCCCCATGTTGAAAATATTGCACTGTCAAGCTAAAGCACACCAATCTACAAAATATCTTTCAAAAATTTTTCTGGCTCAGGTATTTCAAACATGAGTTATTCTGAACATTTCCAAAATGTTGTGTTTCAAGGAATTCAACCACCGGTCTCCTGGAAATGTAAAGTTAATGTAAAATAACCTGTTTTTAAAAAATACCATTCCAGTTTTCCCATGAAAACCATCAAAACAGTGCATCCTTGCCATGGAATATTAAGGCAAGTTTTATAGCTAAATCAAGGATCTAGCTTTGCCCTATTCCAGTACTCTCTTGGCCAGCCTCATCATTTGCTCTCCAAAAACTTCAACCCACTCACAGCTCTACTGTCAGTCATCACTCCGGTCCCCAATGCCCGACATTAACCAGATCATCTTTTAAAATTCTCAAACATCTTTAAATTCATCCTTGATGTAGCCACTCCCTCTCTCCAACTAACTCCTACAGCAAAGTTCTTGGCATTCTTCTATCCCCAAACCCCATCAGGACCCATTCTTTCCACCTCCAGAAGCTAAACTCTGCAAAACTTTTAAACTACTTTGTTGTTCCAACTCCCACCCCTTTTAAGGCCAAATTTGAAACTCACTCTTCCGACCAAATTTTTGGCATCCCCCAATCTTTCCTTTTTTGGTTCAGCCACTGTTTTCTTCTTGTAAATGCTCACTCTTACCGAGAGAATGCGAGGAGATCATTAATTAATCCTGTCTCATCACACAATACCAGGTCTAAAATAGGTTGCCCCCCAGTTGCTCCAGAATGTATTTATTGTTTTAAGAAACTGTCCCAAATACAATCCTGGGCTTCTTCTGCCAATTTGATTCATCCAATATGTACAAAGATCAAAATCTCCCACAACTACTTTCCTTGATTAACATTCTGTCCTCCAGTGTAGCTGTCAGGGAGCATGTAACTGTATTACTCCCACCACTGACTTCTCTTTGCTATTTCTTATCTCCACCCAAACAGACTTACTTTTTGATCCTCTGAACCAAGATCATTTCTCACTACTGTGCTGATCTCAGCCTTTATTAACAAAGCCTCCCCAAATTCTAATTCTTTGTCCTTCTGAACAAAGAAGGAAACAGCACAGGGACAGGCCCTTCAGCCCTGCAAGCCCACGCCGCTCCCTGGTCCAAACTAGACCATTCTTTTGTATCCCTCCATTCCCACTCCGTTCATGTGGCTATCTAGATAAGTCTTAAACGTTCCCAGTGTGTCCGCCTCCACCACCTTGCCCGGCAGCGCATTCCAGGCCCCCACCACCCTCTGTATAAAATACGTCCTTCTGATATCCGTGTTAAACCTCCCCCCCCCTCCCCCTCACCTTGAACCTATGACCCCTCGTGTACGTCACCACCGACCTGGGAAAAAGCTTTCCAACAGATTAATTGCATTCCTAACCATGTCTAGGAATCAGAAACTAAGCTCATCCTCCGTCTTTCCAGTGAGAACAACCCCAGTTTACCCAATCTCTCCTCATAACTAAGCCCTTCCATACCAGGCAACATCCTGGTAAACCTCCTCTGCACTCCCTCCAAAGCCTCTATGCCCCTCTGGTAGTGTGGCGACCAGAACTGGGCGTAGTATTCCAAATGCGGCCAAACCAACGTTCTATACAACTGCAACATCAGACCCCAACTTTTATACTCTATGCACCGTCCTATAAAAGCAAGCATGCCAAATGCCTTATTCACTACCTTCTCCACCTGTGACGTCACCTTCAAGGATCTGTGGACTTGCATACCCAGGTCCCTCTGCGTATCTACACCCTTTATGGTTCTGCCATTTATCGTATAGCTCCCCCCCTACCTTAGTTCTACCAAAACGCATCACTTCGCATTTATCTGGATTGAACTCCATCTGCCATTTCTTTGCCCAAATTTCCATGCTATCTATATCCTTCTGTAGCCTCTGACAATGTTCCTCACTATCTGCAAGTCCAGCCATTTTCGTGTCATCCACAAACTTACTGATCACCCCAGTTACACCTTCTTCCAGATCGTTTCTATAAATCACAAACAGCAGAGGTCCCAATACAGAGCCCTGCGGAACACCACTAGTCCAACAGGTTTATTTGGTAGCAAATACCATAAGCTTTCAGAGCGCTGCTCCTTCGTCAGATGGAGTGGAAATGTGCTCTCAAACAGTGCACAGAGACACAAAATCAAGTTACAGAATACTGATTAGAATGCGAATCTCTACAGCCAGCCAGGTCTTAAAGGTACAGACCATGTGGGTGGAGGGAGCATTAAACACTGGTTAAAGAGATGTGCATTGTCTCCAGACAGAACAGCTAGTGAGATTCTGCAAGCCCAGGAGGCAAGCTGTGGGGGTTACTGATAATGTGACATAAATCCAACATCCCGGTTTAGGCTGTCCTCATGTGTGCGGAACTTGGCTATCAGTTTCTGCTCAGCGACTCTGCGCTGTCGTGTGTCGTGAAGGCTGCCTTGGAGAACGTTCTCCAGCGTTCTGAAGCGTTCTCCAAGGCGGCCTTCACGACACATGACAGCGCAGAGTCGCTGAGCAGAAACTGATAGCCAAGTTCCGCACACATGAGGACAGCCTAAACCAGGATGTTGGATTTATGTCACATTATCAGTAACCCCCACAACTTGCCTCCTGGGCTTGCAGAATCTCACTAGCTGTTCTGTCTGGAGGCAATGCACATCTCTTTAACCTGTGTTTAATGTCCCGTCCACCCACATTGTCTGTACCTTTAAGACCTGGCTGGTTGTAGGGATTCGCATTCTAATCAGTATTCTGTAACTTGATTTTGTGTCTCTGTGCACTGTTTGAGAGCACATTTCCACTCCATCTGACGAAGGAGCAGCGCTCCGAAAGCTTATGGTATTTGCTACCAAAGAAACCTGTTGGACTTTAACCTGGTGTTGTGAGACTTCTTACTGTGTTCACCCCAGTCCGACGCCGGCATCTCCACATCATGAACACCACTAGTCACAGGCATCCAGCCGGAAAAAGACCCTTCCACTACCACCCTCTGTCTTCTGTGACCAAGCCAGTTCTCCACCCATCTAGCCACCTCCCCCTTTATCCCACGAGATCCAACCTTTTGCACCAACCTACCATGAGGGACTTTGTCAAACGCTTTACTAAAGTCCATATAGACGACATCCACGGCCCTTCCCTCGTCAACCATTCTAGTCACTTCTTCAAAAAACTCCACCAGGTTAGTGAAATGTCAAGTACTATTGAATATTTAAGTCCCAACAGTTTTGCAACTATGTCTCTGTAATGGCCATTATATCATGTGTTCCTATTTGTAATATCAATTCATTCATCTTGCTAGCTGCTGCGTTCATTCAGATAAAGAGCTGCTAGTTATGTCTTTCTAACATTTTGCCCCACTCTGACTTCATTTGCTTATCTATTAGAGCTTACAAGAACGAGGGGTAATTTTATGGAAACATACAAGATCCTGAGGGTAGTTGACAGGCTGGATGCCGAGACACACTGGAACAAGGGGGATACCATTTAAAAATAAGGGGTCTCCCACTAAGATGGAGATGAGAAAGAATTTTCTTCCTCAGACAGCAGTGAAGGCAGGATTGTTGAATATTTTTAAGGTCGAGTCAAATAGGCTCTTTATTAACGAAGGAGTCAAGGACTATATGGGGTAGACAAGAAAGTGGAGCTGAGTCCACAATCAGATCAGCAACCATTTTATCAAATAGCAGAGCAGGGTCCATGGGCTAAATGGTCTATTCCTGCACCTTGCAATTTATATTTAAGGATCCCACAATTGTGTATACCCAAGTGCCTGCATGGACCTCAATGTACTCTTGCTTTGACAACACAGAAGTGCTCAATTTCTATAGCTCTGTTCTTGGTCCATAGTTCCTTTACTGCTTCTTGCACATTCACTCTCTACTCATGTCTGTTTCAAAGCTGTGCCCAAGCTGACCAACATAGAACAATAGAACAGTACAGCACAGAACGGGCCCTTCGGCCCACGATGTTGTGCCGAGCTTTATCTGAAACCAAGATCAAGCTATCCCACTCCCTATCTTCCTGGTGTGCTCCATGTGCCTATCCAATAACCGCTTAAATGTTCCTAAAGTGTCTGACTCCACTATCACTGCAGGCAGTCCATTCCACACCCTAACCACTCTCTGCGTAAAGGACCTACCTCTGATATCCTTCCTATATCTCCCACCACGAACCCTATAGTTATGCCCCCTTGTAATAGCTCCATCCACCCGAGGAAATAGTCTTTGAACGTTCACTCTATCTATCCCCTTCATCATTTTATAAACCTCTATTAAGTCTCCCCTCAGCCTCCTCCACTCCAGAAAGAACAGCCCTAGCTCCCTCAACCTTTCCTCATAAGACCTACTCTCCAAACCAGGCAGCATCCTGGTAAATCTCCTCTGCACTCTTTCCAGCGCTTCCACATCCTTCTTACAGTGAGGTGACCAGAACTGCACACAATATTCCAAATGTGGTCTCACCAAGGTCCTGTACAGTTGCAGCATAACCCCACGGCTCTTAAACTCCAACCCCTTGTTAATAAAAGCTAACACACTATAGGCCTTCTTCACAGCTCTATCCACTTGAGTGGCAACCTTTAGAGATCTGTGGATATGGACCCCAAGATCTCTCTGTTCCTCCACAGTCTTCAGAACCCTACCTTTGACCCTGTAGTCCACACTTAAATTAGTCCTACCAAAATGAGTCACCTCACATTTATCAGGGTTAAACTCCATTTGCCATTTTTCAGCCCAGCTTTGCATCCTATCTATGTCTCTTTGCAGCCTACAACAGCCCTCCACCTCATCCACTACTCCACCAATCTTGGTGTCATCAGCAAATTTACTGATCCACCCTTCAGCCCCCTCCTCTAAGTCATTAATAAAAATCACAAAGAGCAGAGGACCAAGCACTGATCCCTGTGGTACTCCGCTAGCAACCTGCCTCCAGTCCGAAAATTTTTTGAGAAAGTTTGAGAAAACACAACGATAAACCAAACCAAAACAGTTCTCTCCCAAAAAAAGAGACAGTAATTTTCCCCCTCCCTGGTTCGATCACAGTAGCCAAAGCCTCGGACTCCAGCACAGTGGGAAGCTTTTCCCCGGGTCGGTGGTGACGTTCACGAGGGGTCATAGGTTCAAGGTGATGGGGGGGAGGTTTAACACAGATATCAGAAGGACATATTTCACACAGAGGGTCGTGGGGGCCTGGAATGTGTTGCCGGGCAAGGTGGTGGAGGCGGACACACTGGGAATGTTTAAGACTTATCTAGACAGCTATATGAACGGAGTGGGAATGGAGGGATACAAAAGAGTGGTCTAGTTTGGACCAGGGAGCGGCGCGGGCTAATTGTTCCTTGTTTCTCGTTTCAAGGCTTCATTCTATGATCATCTTGCTGGTGCCAGTACAGAGCGAGACTGCGGATAGTTGGGAACCTGTCTCGGGGGCAGGGAATTCATATGGTGTTCGTGGAAGTGGAAATGACTAGGGTTGGGAAGCATTTTCCGATCAGGGCCATTGTGATCTCCTGGACTCGTTTCGATCGCCTCAGGGGGTCGGAGAGGAATTTCCCAGATTCTTTTTCCCCATATTGGCCCTGGGGTTTTCACTCTGGGTTTTCGCCTCTCCCTGGAGATCACATGGTCTGGAATGGGGGGGTGGGGGTGAGTTAATAGGTTGTGATGAACAAAGCATCGTAGCTGTGAGGGACAGCTCGGTGGATAGGATATTGGTATGTAGATAGGCTGGAAAATTGGGCGGGGATCCTGGATTCAGGATTCAATCCTGGACCGGGGAGCGGCGCGGGCTTGGAGGGCCGAAGGGCCTGTTCCTGTGCTGTATTGTTCTTTGTTCTATCAACTCACAATAGCCAAAGTTCCTCAAGCTACAGACTCTTACCACAGCGGTAGCAGTTCATAGAATCCCTACAGTGCAGAGAGAGACCAGTCAGCCCATCGAACATGCATTCGAGCATCAACAACAATCCCACCCAGGCCCTAGACCCGTAACTCCAAGTATTTATCCTGTTAATCTCCCTGACGCTAAAAGGCAACTGAGCTTGGCCAATCACCTTACCCACAAATCTTTGGACTGTGGGAGGAAACCAGAGCACCCAGAAGAAACCCACACAGAAAAGTGGAGAACATGCAAACTCCACACAATCAGTGACCCAAGGCTGGAAACGAACCCGGGTCCCTGGCACTGTGAGGCAGCAGTGCTAACCACTGTGCCGCCCAGCTATGGATCATACTGGTGTCCAACAGTCCCCACATGCTACAGGTGAAACAAATCATCTGCCATCTTTGCTGCGTTTAATTAAGTTTCAAGTTTAGAAATATTACAACTGTTGGCTGTCGTTCTACCATGATGTGGAGATGCCGGCGTTGGACTGGGGTGAACACAGTAAGAAGTCTCACAACACCAGGTTAAAGTCCAACAGGTTTATTTGGTAGCAAATATCATAAGCTTTCGGAGCGCTGCTCCAAGCAGTTTCTACCAAGCAGTTTAACTGGCTAGGCTGCAAATTTAATGCAAAAATTGCATCTCCCAGGTAGCCAGTTGAATTACTGCCCCTATTTAAAGGAATAAAGTGCTAAAAACTCAACAATCACCTAACTCTCACCCAAGTAAAGCCTTGAATAATTACCAGCAGCACTTACCTCCCCTTCTGCAGCAACAGCAAATTCCCAAGTTAGCACTCAGGCCTCACACTGGGAGGTAAGGAAACAAGGCTCATTTCAAGCACACAAAAATCTAAAGACACCATTCAATAAAAATGTCTTTGTCAACACTGTGTCTCAACCAACAATTCCATAAAAAGTAACCGATTGTTATTGCATTTGCAATTCATGGATTTTGTTGTACATGAATCGGCTATATACATTTGCCTGCATAACTACAGTGCCCACATTTAAATGAATTCATTGGTGATAAGGCACTTATGGATGCACTGAGAGCATGGAGGTGATTAGATAAATTCAAATTCTACACAGGCATATCCACCCGTTCTCAGTAATCCAGGGGTCCCAGCTAATGCTCCAAGGTCACAGGATCAAATAGCATCAGAGAAGCTGGTGGAATTTAAATTTAATTAATAATGACCGTCAGTAATAAGACTCATCTGGGTCACCAACGTCCTTTAGGGAAAGAATTCTGCCATCCTTATCTGGTCTGACCGACAATTAACTCCAGATACACGCTTAACTGCCCTATGAAATGGCTTAGTAAACCACTCCGTTCCAGGACAATTAGAGACGGGCAACAAATGCTGGCTTTGCCAGTGACATCCACATCCCAGGAAAGAATAAAAAGAAACTCCATATTTCTGCTCCAAAGAAACAACTGCAGAATTTAAACCAATTATACACTCTTACCTCGGACACCTTTTTCTCATTTGCCGAAAGCAATTGCCTCATTGGTTCGATGTCTATTGCATTTGATTCTAGCATTGGTTTCAGGTGACAAGCATCTTCCAATCCTAACTTCTTGCAAACTTAACCTACAACTGGCATGTTTAATGCATACAATGCAAGTGGTTTATGTAAGCCCATGATTTTACCTTATACCTCTATTTTGTGTAATTTCTTGATCGCACTCATTTTTGGTATAGTTTTTCAACATCACACAGCAAGCACTAGTCATTATCCCCAGCAAATCTAAGAACAACCAGTGAATTTGTTGACAAAGACACCATAAACATCCTCGTCATTGCCGAATGCTTAAAAGTTTGGTTTTCTTCCCCTCTTTTGGGAAGTGCTGAAAGTCCAAAAAGAACAGATAATACCGTCCTAATGCCAGGACAGAGCATATTCTAGGTGAAGTTTCAACTTTCATTATGTAGAAAGTTTACTTTCAACAGAATAGCACATCAAATATAATAATGCCTGCGATACGTTAAGACAAGTTCTAATACACAACTTGTGCACTGCACTAATCTTTTCCTTTCATCCTATCCCCACTGATGTCTTCAGTTAAAGCTTAATGAGCAGCCCAAAAACACATTGGCTTTCATTTTAAATGTCAATTTAGAACTAAGTGGGCTTTCTCAGATCAGATCTACAATGTACAAAATAATTTAACCACATCAATGTAGTACTGCAATATGCAAACTGATTTTTTCTGAATTGTTGCACCTTCTTGCACCTACCGTGCCGCCCACGGCACGGTAGCACAGTGGTTAGCACTGCTGCTTCACAGCTCCAGGGTCCCGGGTTCGATTCCCGGCTCGGGTCACTGTCTGTGTGGAGTTTGCACATTCTCCTCGTGTCTGCGTGGGTTTCCTCCGGGTGCTCCGGTTTCCTCCCACAGTCCAAAGATGTGCGGGTTAGGTTGATTGGCCAGGTTAAAAAAAAAAATTGCCCCTTAGAGTCCTGGGATGTGTAGGTTAGAGGGATTAGCGGGTAAAATATGTGGGGGTAGGGCCTGGGTGGGATTGTGGTCGGTGCAGACTCGATGGGCCGAATGGCCTCCTTCTGCACTGTAGGGTTTCTATGATTTCTATGATTTCTTCTTAGGCAGTCCCTCTGGACCAAAGATGACTTCCTTCTATTCCGGGGTTGTGGGTCCCGAGATGACTAAAAGTCCAATGCTGGATCCACATACACTCCCACAGGTGGGACAGGTAGTGTTTGATGAGGTGGGTGGGATGCCCAGGTTTTGGTACGCTTCTTCCACTTGGCCTCTACATATTGCTGGCCACAGTATAACATTTCAGTTTGCTGACAATATGAAGTTGGTTGAGAAATTAAGCAGTGAAAAGCAAAGAGGCTGTAGAGAGAAAAAAAAGACAGGTTGTACGAGTGGGCAAGAACATGGCAGATGAAATACACTGGAGAAATCTGAAGTTATCCACTTTGGTAGACGGAAAAAGAATGGCAAAATGTTTGGATTCAGAGTAACCTGGGTGTCCTTGTACATGAATTACCAAACTAACATCTAGGTACAACAAGCGATTAGGTAGGCAAATGGTACGTCACCCTTTTTGCAAGAGTATGTATGAAAGAGTAAAGTCTAACCACGATTATACAGGACATTGGTGAGGCCACATCTGAAGAAGTGTGCGCAGTTTTGGTCTCCTTAACCAAGCAAGGAATTACTCGCCTTGGAGTGCAAGGATTCAACTAGACAGGTTCCAGGAATGAAGGGATTGTCCTACAAGGATAGATTGAACAGGCAGGCCTATATATCATGCTGTACAGTAGAAATTAAAATGATCTCATTGAAATATATAAAATTCTTCAAGGGCCTGAGAAAGTTTTTTTCTGGCTGGGGAATATAGAACATGGCGATACAGACTCGGATTAAGAGGCAAATCATTTAGGACTGAGATGAGAAGAAACGTTTTAACTCAAAGGGTTGTGTATCTTTGGAATTCTGTACCCTGTACAACTGTGGATGTCCAATGGCCTAATATATTCAAGGCAGAGGTCAATAGATTGGATACCAAGGGAATTACGGAATGTAGGGTGGTGCAGAAAGATGCAGTTGAAGCAGAAAATCAGCCATAATCTTGTTGAATGGCATAGCAGGTTCAAAGGGTCACATGGCCTACTCCAGTTCCCATTTACGTTAATATTCAGACAAATGCACAGGGAAAAGTAATGAGCATGGCAAAAAACACAGTATATTTTATTTTACATCTGCACATTACTTCAGAAATGAACACTTAACACATCAATTAAACATGACTAAAAAAATGAAAAACACCACACTGATATTCAGATAAAATAGGCCTGGCGAGCAAACCTAAGAAATTACCAAAACATGCAAGACAGGATGGTGGAGGCGTGAGAAATAGATTCAAGGAAACATGTCAGCAGTTAACAGCCCAATTAAATTATATTTGGTTTCTTTGCTAAATTAAATTGGTTCAATTTTGTCTTCAAGGGTTCAATATAGTTTCAGTGCAAGTTACAGCATAATAGCAAAGCCTCATCATCAGTAGTGTGTTAATAAGCTTCATTAATTTAAGCAAGACTTAAGGATTTCTGTGGAAATTGTTGAAACAGCTGAGTAGGCAATGCAACAAGGTAGAAAGAGTGCTCACTTAAGCCCTGTGTCATGATCAGTAAAAGAAAACAATGCATGCACTTTCATTGAGCTTCTTAGAACTCGTCTTCAGTTAACTTGAAAAAAGACCCAAATATGAGTGTATTAACATACATTCCCCTACAGACTCCAGAATAGGCGAAAGCTCAATGATAGATCTTAGAATGATTTCAGATGGCTAGGACATCGTCAAACAATGGAGCACAAGTTTCATCCATTCACATACTATTGTGATAGAATAGAGCTTTTGTCACACCCGTTCTCTGGATTTCAACTCTGTTTTCACAATACAGCTTGCAGACTTTTCAACTTCATCTTCTTTAATTGTTTGGAGAAGGGCAGCCATCAACGACAGGAAAGGTGCTTTGCATTTTGATGACTTCGCAGATGTGTCCCAAAAGGTCGTTTGCATTTTAATATCTTGTCCCGACATGAACATTATTAGTTCAGTGGTTTTGTAGTTGTGTGCGCATTGACAGAAAAGTAAAGGTCACCTGACCTCTCAACTCCATTTTGTCTTAAAGTGTCCATTTCAAAATTATACTCTAAGCTTGCATTGCGTGAGCACAAAGCCTGTTAATTTTGTCCCAGAATATCAATCTTAAAAGCACTGAGGTTAAACTGACTGGCCCAAAGTTGCTGGATCTTTCTTGCATCTTTTTTTCTAAAGCAAGGTTGTAACTTCTGCAATTCTCCAGTAGCCTTGTCCCACCTCTATATCTGGAGGAGGATTGGAAGATTTTGGCCAGTGATTATGAAATTCCCATCCTCCTTTCTCTTAGTATGCATCTGATCCGGTCTTAGTGAACCATTAACTTTAAGTACAGTGAGCTTTTCTAATGCCTCACCATCAATTTTTAGCCTATAGTGTCTCAACTGTCTCATCTTTCACTGCAACTTTGGCAGCATCTACCCCCTTGGCAAAGACAGATGTGAAGTGCTCATTTATTACTTCAACCATATACTCTACCTCCAGGCAGAAATCCTCTTTCTGGTCTTGAATCAGCCCTGCTCTTTTTATTACTCTTTCACTGTTTGGATTCCCCTTTTATGTTGACTGTCAGTCACTTTTCACACACTCTCTCCTGCTTTCATTCCTCGTTTCACTTTCCCTGAACTTACGTATACAACCAGATTCTCAATTGTATTATTCACCTGACATCAGTTATCAGCACGTTTCTGCTTCATCTTATTTTCTATCTCTTGATCATCCAGCAAGTTCTGACTTTGCTTACCTTTTCGCCCTCATGGGAGAATACCTCAACTGTACCCAAACTGTCTCTTCTTTAAAGGCACCATTGTTCAAAGACAGTTTTCCCTCCCAATCTTTAATTCCATTTACCTGAACCTGATCAGTTCTCACCCCACTGAAGTTGGCCCACATCCAATTAATTATCTTTTTTCTGGATTGCTTGCTCGCTTTTTCCATACCTGACCTAAACCTCATTCTATGAACACTATCCACTTAATATCCCATACTGACACTTAATCCACTTGTCCCACCTCACCCTCCAGAACCAGATCCAGCAATGCCTCCTTCTCCATTGGACTGGTAACATATTGCTGCAAGAAATCCTCAATACACTTCAGAAATTTTTTTCCCCTCTACTCTTTACACTGTTACTATTTCAAGTACAAGTTATAATTATGTCCTCCATTATAACTAATTCCTGCATCTCTAATTTGACTTGCAAATTTGCTTCTCGACCGAGTTCCCGCTAGTTGGAAGTCTATTAAATACATCCAGGAATGGAATATTATGTTTGTTTATTAACTCTCTGGACCCCTCTAGCACAACCTCTCCTACTAGCACGAATAATTTCTTTAATCAACACTGACACCCCTCTTCTTTCTTTCTTTCCTGAACTCCTTGTAGCCAGAAATATTTAATATCCAGTCCTGCCATTTCTTTGAATCTTGACTCCATAATCATCGCATGATACACCCACATGCCTCCTTGCACCTGCAGCACATTAACCTTATTTATCACCTCTGCATTCACATACATGTACAATTTAGATCTCTTGTATTCCCTCTTGTTCTGATCCCATCTAATACCTTACCAGTTCTTACTCCAGTGCTACTTTTCTCTACCAATTCTTTGTACGTCTTGTTTTTTCTCTCTCATATCACCTCCCGGTTTACACCCCCTGCCAGCAATACCAGTAAGCCTCCACACAAGAAATATTGGACCTGCCTCTATTCAGGTGCAAACCAGCCAACTTGTCAAGATCCTATATCCCCTCGAAGAAATCCCAATGCTGCAGGAATCTAAAGCCTCTCCCTGCCCCAACTCTGTGGTCACATTTATTTGCTCTGTCCTCCTATTTCTATATTCATTAGGGCATGGCATCCACCAGGAGATTACTACCTAGAAAGGTCACCTATAAACTATTTGCAGAAAATCTGTGCTATAGAGGATCTGAAGCTCATTACTAACAATTCGGCACAACAGCAAATTATGGCAACTCTGATGAGCCATCCCCTGAATGATTTCCTGATCTAATGACCCAAAATGACACCACGCCATAGAAGTGCCAGGCAATGCCCATCTCCAACAAGAGTGAGTCTAACCACTTTTTCTTGACATTCAATGCCGTCCCCATCACTGAATTCCCCATTATCAACATCCTGGAGGTTCCACTGAGCAGAAACCGAATTGGGCCAGCCATCTACTGTGGCTATAACAGCAGGTCAAAGACTGAGAATTCTGCAGAGAGCAACTCACCACCTAACTCCTAAAAGCCTGTTCACCATCTACAAAACAAAGTCAGCAGTGTGATGGAATACTTTCCACTTGCTTGGGTGAGTGCAGCTCCAATAACACTCAAGAAGCTCAACATCATCCAGTACAAAAAAGCCCAATTGATTGGCACCCCATTCACAACTTTAATTAATTCCCTCCACCAAGTAGTAGCAACACCATTTACAAAATGCATTGCAGTGACTCACCAAGGCACCTTTTCCAAGAGCACCTTCCAAGCCAACAGCCTTTACAATTTAGTGGTCAAGGATGCAGATGCATGAGAACACCACCACATGCAAGTTCCCCTCCAAACCACACACTATCCTGACTTGCACATTGCTGTTCCTTCAGTGTCACTGGGCATAAAATCCTGGAACTCCCTGCTGAACAGATTGCAAGTGTAATTCCCCCCATTGGTTTGCAACAGTTCAGGGAGGTGGCAGTTCACCACCTTCGAGGGCAATTAAGGATGGGCAACAAACGATGGCTTTGCCAGCAAAACCCAGATGCCATGAAATAATTTTTTTTAAATTACTTGCGTACTGTAGCCATTGATATTTCTACAAGCTATATACAATTTTTGACAAGGAAACAGGTGAAGTTACAGGCAACTGATTTTTTTCATGTTATTGGAGGGGGAAAGGGGATGGTGGCAATGAAGAGAATTGTTTAGCAACAACCTGGGAACTGATGTGAGGAAAAATATTGAAGATGTGTCTCATCTGTTTAATAAACTTTTGAACATCTGTGGTTAACTGAACAGATTTTGAATCTTTATGCATTTATAATGAACGCTACATACACATTGTGTGAATTCCTAGGTGGAACTTACATACTTACGATATTACGCGGTGTCATTTGTGTACCAAATTACATCAATTGCAACATCTTTTTCTCATTATAACCAATTAAAATGAAATTTCAAATGCAGAACATTACCTCATTTAAAATTTCAGATTCACTTTCCAAACCAGTGAAAATCCATTCTGGGTCTCTACTTTGCACTAGATTGCAGTAGAAGTCTGAAATTGGTTGTACAAGTAATCCTAGAAATTTGCATTCAAGATTAATCAGGATTCCCCTATAGAGACTATAGCTTGGTAGTAGTGTCATTAGACTAGCAATCCACAGGCCCAGGTCACCCTGGGGATGTGGTTTTGAATCTCTCCATGGCAGCTAGTAGAATTTGAATTAATTTTTAACTTAAAAAAATCTGGAAATGAAAACTAGTCTCAGTAATGGTGCCACGAACCAGTAACAGTATCGTAAAACTTATATCAATTGTCATAAAAACCCACCTGGTTCACCAATGTCCTTTAGGGAAAGAAACCTGCCGTCCTTATCTGGTCAGGCCTACATTAAACTCCAGATCTACAGCAATGTAGTTGACTCTCAACTGCCCTCTGAAATGGTCTGTGGCAAGTGACTCAGCTCAAGGGCAATTAGGGGTGGGCAACAAATATTGGCTTTGCCACATCTCAAGAAAGAAAAACAGAATATCTTTCCCAGCCAATAACGCCAGGAACTGCTAGTAGATATTGAAGACGAAAGCTCACAAAATTTTGATATAGAACATAGACAGGAGGAAATATTCACCAATAAACATCATCCTAACTCAGCTAACAGCAATCTTCCATCTGAATCAGGAGGTTCAGAATTGAGACCCCATTGTAAAGTGGAGCACAAAATCAATGTTGAAATCCAAGTGGAATACGGAGGTACACTACACTGCAATGTTAGAACTGGTACTGAATGAAACAATAACCAAAGCCCCTACTTGATCAGGTGGAGGAAAAAGATACATACACAATTGGAAAAGCAGCATGGTGGGTCTTGGGGTCTTCAGCAATATTTTATCCTCAACCAAAGATAACTCACAAACAAAGCTTAGCCGTTCATTTTGTGTTTGGAACCATGCTAGACTTGAGCTAAATTTCCAGGTTAGTCTACATAACAGTTCTTACACATCAAATGTCATTGTTTCAAATAAGTTTTGAGACACCACAATCATGAAAAGCAATAAACAAGTGAGAGTCCATTTCAAAAGAAAAATCTCTGTGCAATCTTCAGAAAGCATTTTTCATAAAAATTGGAGATTAAAAACCATTTGAAAATGCAAATATGCTTTACATGCCATTCTGTTACAAAAATTCCATCTGTATTGAATTCTTTCACAGTTGTTTACAGTCAGCTTGTAAACCAAAACAGATAACAGAGCAACATTACCACACATGGATGAACAAGTGATTCTCATTTCTTTATTGATCTAAAAACAAAACAAAATCCAGGTAACCCTCAAGTTTGGTACCAAAACAAAATCGTGGCGTTTTTGTAAATACCCGAGGCACTCCACAGCAACAGTAATTTCAAATTGTCTTTAATAAAAGATCAACTGAAACATCACAGTAGATGTTGCGCATAACAATTAAGCGTCAAGAGCATAAACTCCATCTGCAATCTTAATATTCCAAAGGGAATTGTGGTTCGAAATACCCAGTGCTGGCAATGAGCATGAAACAGTAGTCCTTACCACTTGCTACCGTGCAATCCCAAGAACTACTAAGTACGGATGGAGTTGACTCTCTCTCTTCTATATTTTTCTTTGTGCTGTGCGGGCTACAAATACCTCAGCACTACTTTGATGTCCATGGTCAGATTAAATTTTAAAAGTTAGAGGTTTCATAAAGTTATGAGCTGCCTGTTTATGTCAATGTGCTACAAATTCTAGATTGCTGAATGTATGTGCAATTTAGAGGAAACATCAGTCCCATTCTCCACTCATATGTGCCCCATTTTAGCTCTCTACCCACTGGTTGCGTTCTCCCTCTCCTCACACATGAACTCTTCGCTGCTCTTTCCATCCAAGCTTTCAGAAGAATAGATGGAAGTAATAAGTGTGGGGAAGATGCACACAGTTTGAAAGTCTGGGCTTAGACCATAATCTGCCTTAAAAACCTGTTTCTCTCAGCAAACAGTGCCTGTGTTTCATTTCAGCCTGATCTGATCCATTAGCCTAAACAACTTCAATTAACCTGTTGTTTCTAGCTCATATTATGTGGTTGAAGCAATGCTAAAGGTGGATGCTCAGTATCCATGCTACAGATATACGATCAGTAACCCAAACCGCCTATCATAAAGCATTAGGTGTTTATGAAAGAAATTCATTTATCTGGTCATGGCGGGCCATGTCCACTGAGTTTGTGAACTTGAATTAACGTGGGCCTTTCAAAGCCGTTTGACTTCAAGTTCAGTCCTAGGCTGCAAGAGCTGTTGAATGGGAAGTACACTGGATCTCGGTCTAATCCAGGCCTGGTAACTTGATGCTGCACAGATCCCATTAGTTCATCGAACTCAAACACACCCCTCTTCTCACAGTATGCCCTAATCTTTTCCCTATATCTCAGAATCCTTAGCAGATGAATCTGGAGCGCACACAGTTTGAGATGACAAGTTTCTCCGGCATTCCTCACCTCCTATCTCACTGTTCACCTTCAGATACACCTCCCCTTTCTCAACTTGAGCTCACTGCTTAAATCGCAGATTCTCTCTCTCCCCTCATTAGTTTTCCCAATCACAGCTGCACATGTCCTGCTCTCTTCAGCCACTCGCAGTTGGTCTTTGATGAACAGTCCTGCCCACGCTTAATGTTGCAAGCAGCCTTTTTATTTCAATTCAATTCCAGATTGACACACTGCCATGCACGTGTGCATCTTAAGAGGAATGTTACCACTATGGTGGTTCCTTACAAAAAAGGGCGATCAACAAGGAATGCCAAATCAGAGATATGAACTTTAAAACTCAACTGGTTTATTCACACAACTAAGGAAGCACATGCATCAGGAGACTGTTGCCTGCTTCAACAACCAAGACTTCCTCATGCAGATAATGAGGCTCAAAGTTTGCACTGGACCCACACTATTCAGTCATAACTCAGTACAGTGGAACTTTGCTAGCAAGCTAAATAAAAATGGATAACGTCAATGAATTCTTGTTACATATTTTTTCACTTTTCCCTGCAGAAAGATTAAATTGGATGTCCTCAAATAAACAATAAAATTGCCTTTATACTGTAGTTATGGATCTCAGAGCATTAGCTACTGTTTCCACATGCAGCAACTTGTTTATATTGGCTGGCTGCAAGTCAGGTCAGAATCAAAAGATGCAACTTGGAATTCTCTTTCTCTCCCCATTTTTCATAACTTAAGTATAAAGAGTAATCATTTCATTTTTTTAATAAAGTGGGCAGCTTTAATTCAAATTTACTGTGGCATACCACAAAAGCATTTATTTTTAAAAATGCTACTGGTTTCCTCTTGCCGATCATTGCTCCCAGTTGGCAACTGATTGAGAGCACAGGTGGGAGTGTCCAAACATTTATCAACATATAATCAGGCTCTACTTCAGTTTATAAAGTGCCCAAGAGGTCCATTTTTACCCAATGTTAACAACAGGTGTTTCTGGATGCTGGTTCCAACAAATTTGGCAGGTTTATACTTGGGGTTGCCACCAGCTGCACACGGACAGCACAAACATCCCATCGAGACTGATAAAGCAGCTTTAAACTAGACTTGGCAATGCATTGGAATTCCCAACAAAAGCAGCCTCGTTATTCACAATTCTCCAAATTCTAGTCATGTCACATCAGAAGCACAAAAGTGGCCTCAGAACCTGTATTTCTAGTCTATTCATCCTGCAGACAGCTCGCTGAGACAATCAGGTAAGCATATGGGTCTGTTCACAGGTCTGAAAATTGAGGCAGGAAGGCAGAAGAAAAAATGACCAAACCAGAAATGAAATATTATTTCAACATCTTAAAAGTTGCACCATATTTGTTTTAATAAATTTTGAAAAATGTTTTCCATAAGCTGTACTTAATGTAAGGCCTGCTAGATTTACCTTGGATAGTTATGCCAGTATTTATTTACATTGGAGGGCATAACTGAAGTGTTTACGTAAGGAAGTAAATCCTTAAATACATATCCCTAAACTTGTGTTAGCTTATATTTGACCAAGATAGAATATATCAATTTAGCACAATTTCAGTTTTTCTTTTAAATACAATCTCATGTGTATATTGCACAATACAGATTACACTCTACAATATAGTCCTGCTTAATTTTACTGAAATGTACTTGCGATTAATGCATCCATTGCACAATCTACTCTTGAATTCAGGCCAGAATCCAGGATGCAGCCTTCCTCACCCCAAACCCAGCAAGAAAGTCTCAGCTCAAACCCCAGTCAAAACAGAAACACAAGCTATTACAAATTATTACATATTTGGAAATGCAGAACATGGAAAATGATTGATATAGGAAATAGAAATATTAAACCAGTGCAATGGAAAAATGCTCTTCCAAGGTTAAGATTTAATCACATCACTACAGTATAACAATGGGAGATTTTGACACAAAGGCGCTCAGCACATGAAAGACTGGGGATAGTTTCATTTCTCCACTTCAACACATCTTTCAATTTACAATGGAAACAAATAGTTAAAAAGGGGCGTAAATTAATTTCCACCTGATTTTGCATTGATTGAGCTCAGTGGGTGCCTGTGCCCGAAGGTACCAGAAAGTCCCAGGTTCAAACCCTGACCATACCTCAGTGCAGTGGAAATACCATATTTTACCTGTGTGTTGACGGTGGGGGCACATGTGCGGGCAGGGATAAATGCAAAAATAGATTGAATTGTCACTCCTGATAGAAATGTATCGATTTCCAGGTCATCATCATGAAACATTGCAACTGTTTCAATTTCCAAAAATGCTACCAGACTCGAGTATTTCCAACATTTGCTGTTTTAGTTTACGATTTCCATCATCAACCATATTTTACTTTTGATATCCACTCGCCCTGAGAAAGAGAGACTTTTATACAACCTGGCTTATTTTACCAACTGCCAAAATAATTATTTTAATAAGCATTGTGTAAAAAATATGTAGTAAATGATTAATTGGATTTGAAACTTAAAAATGCAACTTATTTTACTGTGACAAACCTAAATAAGACTAAGAAAAGCAGTAATGTATCTATCAAAGGCCATTTAAGACAAGCTGCTAATTTAAGTTCAAAAGACAATGCAAGCTTAAGATTCATGGGCCACAACCTTTCAATCTGAACAAACAAGCAATTGATGGGCCATGTTCCACTCAAAGTAAAACTAGCAATATGACAAATTCAAAACTGTAAATCCTATTTCTTAGTTGTTCAAAAGTTCAGTTAATTTCAAATGACACGACAAGATTACTACATCTGAGACACTTGAAATCTCCAACCTTAGACAGGTCATCCAACAAAAAGCACTGATATGACAGAAGAAAATTCAACGCAATATTCTTCATCAAGCTGTTAACTACATGCCTTAAAGACAACCAAATAGTTAAAGACAAAGAGGTGTTTTGAAAACCAGAATCTAATATCTGTGAATAGTTCACAGTAAATTTAACTTCAACCAAAGCGAAAGAATACTTCAATTTCCTCAACCTGAAGATATCAGCTAATGAAAATGATTCCATGGTTAGATGCGCTCCAGTTTCACTTCCATGAGGGACTCAAATTCTACATAAATACACAGATCAAGCCTTCTCAAAATTGATTACAATAAGTTACAATGATCAAAAACTCAAATTTGCTCAACAAGTTACAATACCTTATGTGGAGGGGGAAAGAGTACCTTATAAAATTTACCCATATTCCTTTACATTAATATGCTAGATGACTGCAAAAAGGTGATGTAAATCAGCTTTCCAGTCTCTGAAATGGCACCTACAGCTGTGAACGTCATGTCATTTTCATTGCAAAGCGTTACCAGATACACTTTCTACAGATGTAAATGCAAAGCTACCACTCACAATGAAATAGATAAGCAATGGCATAAATTCAAACAAACCAATTTTTCAAAAATTTAAATTTTTTTAAAAATTGACTTTTATAGTAGGCATTAATTACATCCTCATAAACTGAAATATCCGTTAATCTACGATTGCAAGATTTATGTTCCATTACAAGTCAGAATTTCCACAACACATTTTACAGATCCAATCAGGTTATGCTGACTACTTTCAGCAGCTCACATTCTTTTCTCATCTTACCAATGTGGAACACACAAATGACAAAGCAGTACAGATCCTATGTTACTCGACATATAAGTGCACTTACACATCATTTAAGAAACACTTACATAACTCTTGGAACACTGGTTCATTAAATTGACTATTAAAAGTGACTACAGCACATTGTATGTTAGCTAGCTCTGTTAACAATCTACGGCCAAAGCTCAGCAAATACAGTGCATGCCAAGCTGCACAATATGCCATTAGAAATATGTTTACCAAGAATGGCTTTTCATAGACAAGAAAGTATCCTGTAAAAGTATTTTTTGCTACCACATTACAAATTCCCCTTTAATTTCATTTAGGCAAGGTTCCATAAAAAGTTCACATTCAACCATAACATTTCTAACCAGGCTAACATTTTTCATTCAATCAGTAATTACCACTATAATTAGACTATAAAAGTTTCCATATTGTAATCGCACATCAAAAATACTACCCATAATTGGAAGGCACACTGAGCTATTAAATGGCATCTTGATGCACTTATGTAAGAAACATATTCCCAAAAGATTTTTTCCAACAATCACAGTGCTCCAAAAAGATGTTGCGTACTTCATCTGTTCCATCAGTTTTGAAGAAGCTCTCAAGTCCTCACACTTACTCCAATTTTGCCTGTTGTTGGAGGTTTTTTAACCCTTTACCATACATCAAGAATTTGAATTTTTACTTGGAATATATATGCAAACTTGAACAGGCTATTCAACCATGGGCAGCTTCAGAACAAAGTACAATTTTATCTTCATGTGCAATCCACAAATAAACTTCCAGAAAAGGTTACTTGATAAGGATCAGAAACACTCCTAATTTTTTTCACTCCGTAACATAGGTAATATAAAGCCAACTGCACTGCATTTGTAACATTCCCAACTGAGTCCAACTAAAACCAGATTAAGCATCAAATTGCACACTATCCTTTACTCCACTTTCCTATACCATACAACAAGATGCTTTTAACCAAACCAATTTTACTAAAATGAAGTTTTCCACACATGCATTGATACAACATTCAGAACCGGGTATACTGCAGATTGCCAGCACACATAGGAAACTGATGCCATCGTGAATGCCATCCAACCATCTCACCTTTCAAGGGATATGCTCTCCCCTAGTTGGTTAGGCAACCTATTCAATCAAATCTGGAAAGGAAAGAGAGGGGAGGGTGAAGAGGAGAGAAATTGCAAAGTCCATACAATACACTAAATCATGCTGCAACAAGCTGTAATACAAATCAGCTAATTTAATTATGTATAACCCCCTAAATTGCAGTACTGTTAAGGTTACAGAAGATAAATTGGAATGCAATGGATACAAGTACTTGTTGGAGCCTCTCGGTTGCTGTAGAGTAAAAGAGACACGAGTTCTGCTTGTTCATAAAATACCTTTATTTTTTTAATCCAAGTCCATATGCAATTCTCCAACAAATAGTGCCACTTGTGGCCCCTTTATATATCAGTGACTTCTACGAAATAATTGACATCAAATTAGGACTTAATTGGAAGGTCTGTTAACCCATTCCCAACAGTCTTCCCTTCTTTGGAGAAAAAATATTTTGATGAACATTGTTTTCCACAGAAAAACAGAAAACACAAAACACTATTTCCCCTTCCTTTTATAAAAAAAATACATTTCTTGAAAAAAAACCATACATTCACAGAAAGATACGGCCTTCCTTAATAATGTCCAAAA
This sequence comes from Mustelus asterias, assembly GCF_964213995.1. Classification (NCBI taxonomy): domain Eukaryota; kingdom Metazoa; phylum Chordata; class Chondrichthyes; order Carcharhiniformes; family Triakidae; genus Mustelus; species Mustelus asterias. The sequence continues at coordinate 70,881,010 of NC_135813.1, read as the reverse complement.
GTTTCTTCGAACTAGCCCCTTTTAGTAAAACAATCAGATAACTGATAGCTACTATTGAATCATTTAATTTTTGACATTTCCTGTTTGTCTAGCATTTGCTTTAAACTGGCTATGTTGATCCTCAACTTTTTCTCATTTACACTTTTTGTGGAGTGCACATTTTCCCACAAGGATTTATTGTCAATGTGACACTCAATGGGTATTTTACCCAAATCCCCCATCCCCAAAATTTTTGTTAATATCTGGGATATGTAAAAGGCCATATCCACTGCCTCTACAAGACTTAGTTTAGTGTCTTGGCAGCCAATGTGCTTTTTACCACTCTCCTTATTTTCCACATAAGGGGGCAACATTTTCCCCCAAAATAAATATTATAAAACCTCCTGCGCTTCAGAACCCATCACATAAGTTGGCATAGGATGCATCACTATAAACTATGAGTTTCAGGTGCCTAAGATCACCCAAAAATAGGAACCTCAAAACACATTCCTGCATTTTTAGTTTGGCCAATGTTTTGTTTGCTCTCATTATGTCTTCCACCATAGAATCATTCATTTTTATACTCTACTCTAGGACCTCAAAACTAACATCCGGTCTGGTCTGTCTACCTAGCCAATTCAGTTGCCCAAACTTCAGGTGTCCCTCTTTTTCCGTCTTAGAAACCACTGCGTCCTTTTATGAAGCCCTACCACTAATTGCTATTGGGAAGATACTCTCCAAATAAGTTTGCTGACGTAAACTGACACCTGACAATCTGTCCAATTTCCAGCCCAATATATTTGAAAGCGCCTGAAGTCTGACTTCCAACCCCGGATTCCTTCCTCAGCCCATAGATTACGATAGCTTCAAACTACTACCACCCTATAAAAAAAAATCAACATGCATCATAAAGATACCAGAAAGATTTCCTTCATAGTGAGTGTAAAACATCGCAGGATCTGCTTTCAACTGGCAACAGCCTAACTTTAACAAAACCGACCCTACTGAAAATACCAAATCTCTAGATGCATCATATACACATTTATTTAACTTCCAGAGTACCCCCTTCTGTGTTAGCTGCCTCTTTAGGAGGATGGAGAAAAATGTCTCTCAAGCTGATGCCCTGCAAAAAGGCAGCTTATATATCTATAGATTTGCATTTCCATGTCTTTGTAGCTAACAGAGTCAAGATGATCTTTAAAATAACCTTTCCTGCCATAGGTGAATCTACCCTTAAATCCTGGTCTTCTAAATTTTCTTCAATCCTCTTGTCTTTGCCTTCCAAGTTCCATCAGGAAGCACCTTTTCCATGCAAATCTGAGATAGAGCTCTTTGTCCCCTATCTGGTTCCTCCGTGTATACCCGAAATTCACTCCAACTATGCAGTTCTAGTTGTTTGGCATCTTTTATAACTTTTTCATCTGATTTATTGGAAGCCACCAAAATCTACTCCTAGCAGCATTCATTGTCTTACCCATATTCCAATACCTTGTCATGCTACGCCCCTCCTATCCTGCCTAGTATCTCATTCTGTACTACCACTCCTTGATCTTTCCCTCCTGCTGTGGAATGTTCTTTTCATAATTCCCGTGTGATCACGTTCACTATCAGACTTATCATCTGAACTGGCGCTACGTTTCTGTGCCCTCCATTGTTGAACTTGGTGTTCCCAATCCATGGTCTTGACGGTCTTCCCTATATTCTGTACATTCAACCAGTGTTTATACTTTCCAGTGGTCTTCTCTGCTCTAATAACAGTTTGCATCATTCCACTGACTGGACCCTTCAGGCAAGTATGTCACTTTTGCACCAACTTTTGGCAGTTGTCCTTTCAGAAAAATGGCCTATTCTAGTTCATCGGAGGTATTGTGTTCCTCTACAGGTACCCTGTCTATTTCAGTTAACTAGTCCTCATAGTTCTGTAACACGCGAGTATCAGATGACCCTGGTTCCTCATCACATCTGTCTACTCTTTCTAAATTCGCAAGTTTGTAAACTGTACCCATTATCCTTGATTAATGTACCCTAACAGTCTGATTACCATGTTGCAAAACAATTAAATTGTTTTGCTATCAATGCCTATAACCTTCCCTGGGCTTTTCCATTCATTAAAATTGTCTCTCTCATAGTAAACTATGTCTCCTTGCTGAAAAATTATGTTTGATGGCCATACATTGTGCCTTAAAGCTCTGCAAATTCTTTCAGAGACTTCTGCTTCCAAAATGTTCTTTTATTTATATGCAATGCATTTAAATGCTCAGCAAAGACAGAGCTAATTGTAGTGTCTTCCGAAGCTGAAGGCTGGTCATTCAAAATGGATGGAAGTTTAGGATTCTTACCAAATACTAATTGATAGGGACTATAGCCCCCAACCATCTGCAATGAATTATTTGCATGCACCACCATTGCTAAGGCTGAATTTAACTTGCAATTTGGTCTATCTGCCAAAATTTTCCAGAGGATGTCATCTATTACCACGTGGTTTCTCTCTCACACCCCATTACTAAATGGGCTTTCCACAGCCGTATTCATGACTATGATATTCATGTTTTTCACATGTATCCCTAAATTCATCATTAGCAAATTCCACCCCCCCCCCCGCCCCCCACATTGTCTATAAAATGAACGTTGCTGGTGGCCCCATTCCTGTCCCCATTCTTTTTTCCATGATCTAATCCAGAATTGCCCTCTTTTCTTTATTACGTACAATGGTTGATTGACTAAATCTGGTCGCTAAATCTACAAAGTGCAAAATAAATATATTGTTTGCTTCATCCCAGATCTGAAGGTACATGGCCACAATGTTGTTAAAATCTCTATCGGTCGTGATGGTGTCCTTCTGTACTTCCTACAAACTTCACATGATCACTGACCTGTTCTATCAATATAGTCTTCATCTCTTACCCCTGCATCCTTCAATAAATTTTTCAGCCTCCGAGATGGATGCGCAAATTGCCGATGAGCTTTTGATCAGCTAAAGTCCGATTTCCACATGCTAACACTTCCTTAACATCTTTACCCAAAAGATTATTTGTCATTAACAGAATACAATTTACATAGTCGGGACACTATTGTAAATCCACCGTTTTTCCAATAACTGTTGTCTTATCATTTTCCATATTGAGTTTCATGTGTGCTTTCTTCACCAACGGTCTACTCAGAAACAAAGGTATTTAATTGACACAACATCCGTGCTAATGAAATGATTCACTCCGGCAATACTGCAAGGGATCACCACTCTTTTCAGTGACTTCAGGGTGTTATCATCCCCAAACTGGAAACTTGTGGAACTTTCAAATTCTCTAACCTTGTTCCAATTTTCAGCATGGAGAGTCCAGGTAACGGTTTAACCAGTCATAGTAGACGTGCAGTCACTGTCTAATACAGCACAATTAAAGAACTCTGCAACCAAAACTCGCATTACAGGAGTAAAACTTTGTGAATAGGATAATGCCTTCTTTCTGGTCACTATCTCATCTTCCAATTCTTCCATGTCATGTGTAGCTTCAAACATTATCAAACCGTTTCGGACAGTTGAAAGCGTAATGAAATTTAGAGTCACACCGATTTATCATAGCCTGGGCATTTCTAGGGTTCATTTTCCTGTTACCATTCTCTCTATCCTGCCTCCTGCTATAGGTGTTAAAGAAGTTTCTGTCCTCATAATTTCTGGGTCCCAATCTTCTGTCATATTCTTGTAGCCTGTACGATCTCACCATCCTGTTAACAGTGTACCTTCCACATTCTGTTTCATCACTGACTGACCCATTTGTGTCATAAAAGCCGTAGGAAATGTTTCCCTAAAAAAAATTTTTTTTTTTTAGGCCTCTGACAGTTGATCGAATAAGGTATTATCTGCAAACTTAACTCCTGTCAAAGCCAGGAGCCTATCCCTATTGGTAACTTTAGCACAGTCCAGTAATTTAAATGCTAACACGGACTGTAGAGATTCCAGGTGTTGTTTTTGCAGCCTTTTATATAGTCTACTGAATTCCATCACATACTCTTCAATAGGAATATCCTCCGATTTCCAAAATCTATCAAATTATGACCAGGCTTCATACGCACTTAATAAGTCATCCTGTGATTAATCTTATCCATGATGTTTAATAAATTATCCAGACCTTCTTCCGAGTTCAAATGTTCCAACTCCAATTTGGAAAACACTTTACGTCTGATTCTGCTTCTACATGGTAAAGAGAGCCAATACCATACCTTGTTTCCTTTTTCCCAAAGCAGTTACCATAGTCTACATGATGCACTTCTCCATTGGTCATACGGTTCAGTTTCTGAAAATAACAGTGGATAGTCATATCGTGACATTTTTATCCTGGGTTCAGCCATTTTGTTGTCTCCTACTCACTCCTTTGTTGATTTAGAATTTGAGTGAAGTCTTCCTTCTTTTTCCCCCCCACCCCGCAAAAGCTGTAACTTATAACCAACAACCATTCTCTGCTACCACTGTTTGAGCCTCTCAGTTGCTGTAAAGGAGACACAAATTCTGCTTCTTCATAAAATACCTTTATTTCTTTGATCCAACTCCACAAACAATTCTCCACCAACAAATAGTGCTACCTGCGGCCGTTTTATATATCAGCAACCTCTATTGAATAATTGATATCAAATTAGGACTTAATTGGAAAGTCTGTTAACCCATTCCTAACAGTACTGACAGATAAGTGTGTACATCTATGGAAAAAAGTGATGGGCAAACTTATTGCATTCATTTTACATCTCGTTTTAAATTGCTTCAAAATCATTAAAAAAAGCAGTCAACACTGATCAGAAAGATTTTGGAAACCACACAGACAGCAGAATATGTATTCTTATTTCACAAGAAATCCAGGAAGCACAATGCATTTCATTTGCTTTAGGAGTTTTTTCTTGGATGGCATAAGAATTTTACAAGACTGGGGAGATTACAAAGTTGCCCTAACCAACTAGTTCAACATACACAGACTGCATATATAGGTATAATTCAGGCTAGTTACTCTGCATCACTGCAGGTTACTTTCAAGACAGCTCAATTTTAGTTTGGAATACTTTGAAGTTTCACTAATCATTATGTCAGCAAATTTCTTGGACTAACAAACAGCAACAATAGAAATGTAGCCACGATCATAGGCTCATAAATCAAGGTACAGCACACCATAGACGCATTAATCAATTAAGGTACAGCACAAAATTTGATGTATAAAAATAATTGGAGCGAACATCAGCCTTGGCTCAGCAGCAGTACTCTTTGGAGTCAAGAGTTTATGGCTTCAAGTTTCACCTCAGGGCTTCAAAACAAATCTCAGCCAACATTCTATGGCAGCACCGAGGAATGCTGTTTTAGATACGGTGTTAAAACTGAAGATCAACTAAATAGATCCCTGGAGACTATTCTAAGACGAGTAGTGAATTCTCCTAATGCCTTGAACATAAGAACATAAGAAATAGGAGCAGGAGTAGGCCATCTAGCCCCTCGAGCCTGCCCCGCCATTCAATAAGATCATGGCTGATCTGACGTGGATCAGTACCACTTACCCGCCTGATCCCCATAACCCTTAATTCCCTTACCGATCAGGAATCCATCCATCCGCGCTTTAAACATATTCAGCGAGGTAGCCTCCACCACCTCAGTGGGCAGAGAATTCCAGAGATTCACCACCCTCTGGGAGAAGAAGTTCCTCCTCAACTCTGTCTTAAACCGACCCCCATTTATTTTGAGGCTGTGTCCTCTAGTTTTAACTTCCTTACTAAGTGGAAAGAATCTCTCCGCCTCCACCCTATCCAGCCCCCGCATTATCTTATAAGTCTCCATAAGATCCCCCCTCATCCTTCTAAACTCCAACGAGTACAAACCCAATCTCCTCAGCCTCTCCTCATAATCCAAACCCCTCATCTCCGGTATCAACCTGGTGAACCTTCTCTGCACTCCCTCCAATGCCAATATATCCTTCCTCATATAAGGGGACCAATACTGCACACAGTATTCCAGCTGCGGCCTCACCAATGCCCTGTACAGGTGCATCAAGACATCCCTGCTTTTATATTCTATCCCCTTCGCAATATAGGCCAACATCCCATTTGCCTTCTTGATCACCTGTTGTACCTGCAGACTGGGCTTTTGCGTCTCATGCACAAGGACCCCCAGGTCCCTTTGCACGGTAGCATGTTTTAATTTGTTTCCATTGAGATAGTAATCCCATTTGTTATTATTTCCTCCAAAGTGTATAACCTCGCATTTCTCAACGTTATACTCCATTTGCCATATCCTCGCCCACTCACTCAGCCTGTCCAAATCTCTCTGCAGATCTTCTCCGTCCTCCACACGATTCACTTTTCCACTTATCTTTGTGTCGTCTGCAAACTTCGTTACCCTACACTCCGTCCCCTCCTCCAGATCATCTATATAAATGGTAAATAGTTGCGGCCCGAGTACCGATCCCTGCGGCACGCCACTAGTTACCTTCCTCCAACCGGAAAAACACCCATTTATTCCGACTCTTTGCTTCCTGTCGGATAGCCAGTCCCCAATCCACTTTAACACACTACCCCCAACTCCGTGTGCCCTAATCTTCTTCAGTAGCCTTTTATGGGGCACCTTATCAAACGCCTTTTGGAAATCCAAAAACACCGCATCCACCGGTTCTCCTCCATCAACCGCCCTAGTCACATCTTCATAAAAATCCAACATGTTCGTCAAGCACGACTTTCCCCTCATGAATCCATGCTGCGTCTGATTGATCGAACCATTTCTATCCAGATGCCCTGCTATCTCCTCTTTAATAATGGATTCCAGCATTTTCCCTACTACAGACGTTAAGCTGACCGGCCTATAGTTACCCGCCTTTTGTCTCCTTCCTTTTTTAAACAGCGGCGTAACATTAGCCGTTTTCCAATCAACCGGCACTACCCCAGAATTTGACCAACATTTATTTCTCAACCAACACCAAAAAGTAAATGATCCAGTCAATTGTTTCACTAATGTTTCTGGGACCTTGGTGTGTAAATTGGTTGCCATGTTACCTAAATTACAACAGAAATTAAGGGGGGGGGGGGCAGAATTTTGAAGGCAATAAACTCCAGATTATTACCCGAGTCACAAGCAGATGGGCATAGGGTAAATTAGATTAGGGAGTTGAATGCATGGTTCAAAGATTGGAGTGGAAGAAATGGGCTTCAATTCATGGTTCACTGACACCAGGACTGGGGAAAGTGGGAGCTATACCATTGGGATGGCCCTCGTTTGAATGGTGTTGGGCTCAGTGTTCTGGCAAGTTGAATAATTCAGGCAGTTGTGAGGGCTTTAAACTAAATAGTGGGGGCAAGGGACCATGTGCTAAATCAAATGGAGAGGATACAGCAAGACAGCAAGGTAGCTATAACGGAAATGTATTAGAGGAGGGAAGGAAGGGACAGAGTGTATAAACTTAAGAATGTGACAGCAGTTAGGGCCAGAGTTTGCAAAAATAGCAAAAAGACCGAACTGAAGGCTCTATCTGAAAGTCCATAGCATTCTTAACCAAATGGATGAATTGGCAACAATTCTGTGAAGATAGTGGTCAGTCAGAAGATCAGCCAGAATTTAAATACCAACAAATAATAATTAACAACATATTGGAGGAAGAAATTACAATACAAGAGAAAGCTAAGCAGAACTATAAAAGCAGAAAGTAAGTATTTAAAAAGGTAAAAGGAAAATGAGCATGGATGCGTGGAGTCTAGGGAATTAATAATAGGAAATAATGAAAGCATTGAACAAATATTTTGTGCATCTTCAGTGCAGAAGACATAAATAACATCCCAGGAATACTTGTAAATCAAGAGGTGGAAGGGAGGGAGAGCTTTAAATAATGACAAGAGAAATGGTACTGTTAAAACTTTTAGAACTGAGGCTGATAAGTCACCGGGGCTGGTGACCTGCTTCCTGAAAGAAGTGGCTGTGAAGATAGTAGATGCATTGGTTTTAATTTTCCAAAATTCCCTTTATTCTGGAATGGTCCCATCAGTACACTCCTCTGTTCAAGAAAGAAAACAGGCAGAAAGTAATCAACCACGGGTCAGTTAGCCTAACATCTGTCAGAGGGAAAATGCTTGAATCTATTAAAGTAGTTGGGAGTAAGTGGGCAAAGAATATTGGCAGAGGGAGTAACATGTGGTAAATGCAAACTTGTCCACTTGACAGGAAGAATAGAAAAGCAGTATAATAATTGGAAGACTGCAGAACTCTGCAGTATAGAAAGATCTGGGTACCCTGTTCCATGAATCACAAAAGGTTGGCCTGCAGGTACAAGGTATGTGGAATATTAAAGTAGGAAAGCTTTGCTGCCATTGGTGAGGCGGTGAAGCGGTGTGTACAATCTGAAAGTCCATAGCATTCTTAACCAAATGGATGAATTGGCAACAATTCTGTGAAGATAGTGGTCAGTCAGAAGATCAGCCAGAATTTTAAATACCAACAAATAATAATTAAAAACATATTGGAGGAAGAAATTACAATACAAGAGAAAGCTAAGCAGAACTATAAAAGCAGAAAGTAAGTATTTAAAAAGGAAAATGAGCATGGATGCGTGGAGTCTAGGGATGGTGTGTACACCTGAAGCGGTGTGTACAATTTGGTCTCCTTCTCTTTGGGAAAGAATCTAAAAGCATTAGAAGTAGTTCAAACAAGGTTCACTCAGATTCCTGCAATGAAGGGATTATCTTATGAGGAAAAGGGTGGATTTGTACCAACTGGAGTTTAGTACAATGAGGTGATCCTACTGATGTTGGGATGATGTTTCCCCTTGTGGGAGAAACTAAAACTTGGGGGCAATTTAAAATTAAGCGGTCTCCCATTTCAGACGGAGATTAGAAGAATTATTTGTCTCCAAGGGTTGTTGATCTGTGGAATTCTCTTCCACAGAGATCAGTGGAGGTAGGATCATTGGACATTTTTATGGCTGAGTTAGATAGATTTGACTCCTTCTATCAATCAAAAAGAGTATAGGCAATAGACAGGAAAGTAGAGTTGAGGCCACAATCAAATCAGCAGTGATCTTGTATAACGGCAGAACAGGCTCAAGGGGCCAAATGACTTACTCCTGCTCCTAATACATGTGTGTATACACACCTGTCTTTGCAAAAAACATGCAAATGTGCCTTCATGAATTTTGTGGGAATTTAATAAAGCTTTGAACAGAAAGGAAACAAGAACAGAGCAGTGGGGACATGCATTAGAGCCACAAGCACTGCGTGTATGTATACAAGTCTGCCTGGTAAATTTAAAGGGGTAACAAAAACTTGGAATAAGCTATAGTTATTTGATTTTGGACATGTGTACAGTTTATTTGGTGTGGTCACCACAGATTTTTCATAAGCATCTCCTAGTAGATGCTAAGATCAGCTCTAAGGATCATACATTTATTCAGCTATAATTTTTGCAAATGCTAGAAGACCATGTTAGAAAACACAGGGAAGAATATTAAAAGATTAACTAAAAATAAACTACCTACTCCAAGTCAGTTTTAGAAAATTGCCAATAGTCACGATCCTTTCTTCTTTAACTTAGTGTATTTGAGGATTAGTCATTATTAATTAGATCAAACTATTGGCCAGAATGGTTATGTCATGCTGCACAAAAATATCAAGGAAAACCATTGAAAGCAATTGTGATTCATGAGGGGGAAAAAATGGGTCGATTGTTCATGAATAGAACAAATAATTTAGCTCACAACTGTTTTACGCAGTGCATTGAAGTGTATTCATTCATTACATTCGTCTTGGACAAAGTAATTTCTGTGGAGAGAAACGCAGTTAGGATTTGCCTTTAGAACTTTATAACTTAATTCTCAGCTTACTTGCTTCAGAAAGATCAACAGAACAACATTGCTTATAGGGTTATCCAAACATTATAGTGATCAATGCCCACAGAAATTTATGTAAGCTTGTATAGAACATGGTACAACTGACTTCAGATACACACAGAATTTATCAAAAGAATATTGATGCTGATGTTCACAGTAACTTTCTTTAATGCCACTCTTTGGTACAGAAGTTAAAATATAGATTCTCAATTCAAACATTAGACGTTAACGCAACACGTTTGACTCTCATCTTAAAACAGCGATCTCAAATACCTTCATTCACCAATTGCCTATGGTGTCACTTCACATTATTTCTGCAACTAATGCCTCTCGCGCGAATCTGCTCATTCCCAGCCATCCCCACAAATGGTGACAAAGCCAGAAGCAGATGAAGTTCAGCATTTTCAGATTTTCTTCCTAAACCATCAATTTCAGTACATTTGCTTCTACCTTCAAAAGCCTCCTAAAAAATCTCAGGGGTGGGATACTCCCAAAAAAATTCTAAGTGTTGAATTTGAGTAAAAACTGGAATAAATCTCACTGGTTTTTCCAGCGGGAGTTCCAAAATGAATCTCCCACACACTGTGCACTGCAGAGTGCACCAGCGTGATGATTCACACAGAAAACCAGTGGGTGGGGCCTATTCCCGCTGGAGAGGCCGGCAAAATAGTGCTGAGCGGGCCACTCAGCGTCGAGATCGGCGTGTGCGCAGTGACCCGTCTGCTGGCCTCACCAATTGGTGGACAGCCCCATGACTCCTGCATCATCGCGGCACGACCCCCCCACCCCAACGTCTCTCTCTCTGCCCCTGCCCACCACCCGCTACAGCCCTGATCTCTCTCTCCCCCATCCCCACCCCCCGATGGCCAATCCTGATCGCTGGCCTCCCTCCCCCACCGATCCCAACTGCAGAGTGGCAACGGGGCCCCCCCGACTGACCTCCCCCCTCAGAAGCCCCAATTCCCATCAGTCCCTGAGCATTGCACCATGCCCCTTTGGCAGTACTGCGACCCCCCCCCCCCCACACATCCACATCTTTGGTCACTTCTTTCATTCTTCAGCACTTCCACCTGAACACTGAAGTTTCTCCTATCCTCAGTGATAGAAAATGCTTTAGAACTCTTTGTGCTATGAAAAGCAATTCACAAGTTGTAGTTTTCACTTCTCATTGTATAGTCAGCCCAACACTTGGTATCATTTCATTAACTTGTAAGAATTTACATCATGAAGCTTATGGATAAGAAGTTGAAATGGTTTAAGTAGGAGATGAGGTTTCTCCAAATGCTCATTAACTAATATCACCAAGTCATTCACAAATTATTTCTCACCCCAATTTAAATTTTGTTTTTCAATTTAATCTTCAGTAAAAATTCTGTTCAAAGTACATTTCTTTCCAGACCAACACATCACTCTAGGATTGACTGTAGTACCAAAGGCACTCACATGGCCTTGCTTATTTCCTCAGAGTATTTGAGGTTCAGGATCTCAAACCCAAGGCATTCACCAGGCAGCTCCTGAATGACTTGGGAGACTTGGATTCAGCAGGGACCTCAAAGCATTGGAGAAATATCATCAGCAGTACCTTCAGAAGATCCTCAAAATCCACTGGTATAAAAAGCAGTCCAACAATAGCATCCTCTCCCAAGCCAAGTTGCCCAGCATCAAGGTGCAAATCACTCAGTCAACTCCGCTGCCTGGAACATGTCGCTCGTATACCTGACACCAGACTCCCAAAGCAACTCATCGTAGCAGAAGATGCCCAGGAGGACAATGGAAAGCTTTTGGGATGTCCTCAAACCATCCCTGAAGAGGCCAAATCTACCCACCAACTCATGAGAAACCTTGGTTTGCGACCAACCAAAATAAATGCTCATTGGAGAACACACCAAACACATCTACAAACTTTGTCAGGAATGTACAAAATCCTCCAAGCACCATCTGTACCGCATATAGCAGAGATTGTAGATCATGCATATCAATCATTTCAGAATGCACCAAACCATTTCAGAATGCACCAAAGTGAAGTGGAAGCAAGTCATCCTCCATCCAAAGGGACTGACCAAAAAGGAGAAATAGCCACCTTATTCAATCTGTTAAATGCTTTTATCAGGTTGGAAGGGAAAATAGCTATCTGAATTTGTTACAGCTCAATTCAAATCACTCAGCCAAGACTATGCATGTGGCAACTTGCATCTGATGAAGGGGCAGCGCCCAGAAAGCTAGTGGCTTGTGCTACCAAATAAACCTGTTGGACTTTAACTTGGCGTTGTGAGACTTCTTACTGTGTTTACCCCTGTCCAACGCCAGCATCTCCACATCATAACTTGCATATCAGCAGGGCAATTTGAAAATTGTGGAAATTTGAGCCAAAACCTGAGACTTTGCCCCAACATCTGTAGAGATTCTGGGGATTGGGAGAATGCATGTCAAATACAGCTTTACTACAAGTTATGACTAATTTAATACCAAATATCTTGCAGCTGTTCTATGTGCATACCATGCAATAATCTTCTAGGAGCATCAATTCTGTTCATTTCCAGTGCACTTCAATTTTGAAACATTGAAGAAAGTTAAACACCGACACTGGCCAGGATAAAATAAGGGTAGGTTTCATGTGTAAAATAAATTTATCACTCCATTTAGACACGCCAAAATCCTCAGACTGTTGACCAATGTGGGCAGCAGCTAATTACAAGTGCTGCCATCTTGCCTTCACTGACATGCCTTCCTTATGTAGGGGGATGAAAGGTTATACAAGAATAAAAAGGGGAGCAGGGCAAGAGATCGACAAAAAGGAAAAATAAGGTGTACCAAGGCAGCATTCAACAATACCACTGCCTTGGGAATGCAAAATCAATTTTAAGCCATCAACACTTAGAACCATAGAAAATTACAGCTCAGAAACAGGCCTTTTGGCCCTTCTTGTCTGTGCCGAACCATTTTATGCCTAGTCCCACTGACCTGCACTTGGACCATATCCCTCCACACCCCTTGATTAACACTGGCTGGATATACAACTAAAATTGCAGCAGAGACCAGAGAGCAACATGCAAGTTTTGAGGACCTAGGCAGTAGTGCGTGCATCTTTTCAAAAATGCTTCGTTTTACAAACGATCCAGCATGTGCAACAGAATACTGAGCACTTTTTCAAACTCCACTTCATGTTTACCTCAGTTATACTGAATATCATCTTCTTAGGCAGTCCCCCTGCATCAAGGATGACTTGCTTTCACTCCAATAAAATGGACTGTGACATAGCTGATAAGTCCAATGCACAATCTACAGATTCTGCACATATGGGGCAGATGTGCTTGGAGGTCAGATAGATCAGTTATTGGGGTTGGTTTGCGCTTTCCAAAGCACATCTATAGTTTCCCAACAAAGACTCTCTGTGCATTCTGTTGCTTTCCAAATGCATCTTTTCTGTTTTGGTGAAGATGGAGATCTGGATCTTGGAATTTTTTTTTAAAGGATCTGTTAGCGTTTGGAGAAAGGGCAAGCTAAATTTTAAGAATGTTTGTGTTGTTTTATTTAGAATGTTGCTAACCGTCTCAGCTGTTGTGCTGCTATTTGTCACAGCTGGCAAACATGAGTAGAGTTTTCAGGGCCGGTTGCTAGGTGTGAATAGGCCTGAAGTGAGATGAATGCTCTTAATAAAACAATTTCGTTTTTCAGCTTTATAGTTATAGAGCATCAAGCAGGGAGAAGCCTCAAGGAAGCACTGTGTAACAACACTAAGCTAACATAATGTAGCAGAGCTCTGCACTTTACTGACTGACCTCTTCACCGGTCAAGTCCCCCAGAATTTCATGTTTCAATAAGATCACCTCTCATTCTTAGACACTCCAGTAAGTTTAGAGTCAACCTTTCGTCAAAAGACAACACCTTCATCTCAGATCAGGCTAGTGAACCTTCTCTGAACTGCTTTTAATGCAATTATATCCTAAGTAAGGAGACCAATACGATATACAATATTACAGGTGCAATATCACCAATGCAATGTACAGTTGTAATAAGTCATCCTCACTTATATATTCCATTCCTCTTGCAATAAATGACAGCATCCCTACTCATTTGCTGTCCTTGCATGCTAAGTTTGTGATTCTTCTGTACCGCAACATTCTACAGTCTCTCTCCCTTTAAATAACATTCTGCTTGTCTATTGTTCCTGCCAAAGTGAACAACCTCACAGTTTCTCACATTATACTTCACCTGCTCACTCACAACTTAAGTATATCTCTTTTCAGACCACATCTTCCTCACAACTCGTCTGCCTACCTTTGTAACATCTGTAAACTTGGCTCCATTAGTTTACACTCCTGACATCAGTTGGTGAAGGAAGGAACTAGAACCAGTCTTTACTTTGTATAGATTTCAGACTAAAATATTACAGGTATACACCCCCTGACTCCACTCAAATTGTGTCAATAAATCTTTTTGTGCGCGCTCAGGTAATCATCCAATTAATACCCTCCACTTGTGCGTGCTTAACTTCAACTGATGCGAAAACATTACACTCAATCCCTTCATCCAAATCATAGTAAGTACGAGACTTTCCCTTTCTACTGCCGTGCCATTCAAGTGTGTCCAACATTTCATCTGACTGAAATTCCAGTGACAGTATTGTTCTCTTCTCTTCAGTGACTTCAAATCTTCAATGACCAGACATTTATACATCTGAAACTTTACAATCTTTCAAGATCAAGTTAATTCAGATAAGATTGCACAATGTTAAAACCATTAAATTTGTCTTTGACCTTAATTCAAATGACAACCCAATAACTGATTAAAGCACATGAAACTTTGACATGATCAACTTAAATAAGCAAATTAACAGTAGAATTGACATGGGTTTCAGCAAAATTATAAAGTTATTTCAATGTCATCTAAAATATGTTTTGATGCAGGGCATAACAAACATCCACTTTCAATCTCTGCCAGCCCATGTGTGCAACGTGTTGTGCTCTCTGATGAACAGCCCCATTTTTATTGCAGCACATGGTGCAAGGACAGGAACAAGCTTGCGGTTGCATCAACAGTAACACAACATTTCTCATTTACACTATATCCTATTGGTAGAAATTCCATATTATAATCTAGTTCCTCTCCTGGAAGTCTGTATCATTTAGAGTGGGCCAGAGGCAACCGCAGCACGTGGGTTTTCTGCGTGTGTAGCCACTCCAAAGTTGCAAACATAACGAGAGAAGGGAAGAGGCACAGAACACAAGTCAAGGCAGTTAAGAGACACTCAGGCAGAGACACCGAATTTAGGGAGTGATACAGAACAGTAATATTGAGAGATGTATACAGTATGACAGAAAGACAGGCACGATGATATAGATTTAAACAGGCACACAAACGAACATAGTAAAACAGGCATCAACGTGTACTTTTTGAAACTTGCTTATCAAAAAGTCTAAGTCATTGATTTAAAATTATGCCGCCAAGCGACAAACAGCTACATGTTTATGTTCTAATTTGGGTGCAATCGGTCAGTCAGGTGCAAACAGAGCTAGTTTTCACAAGTGATATTTTTTGCTCAAGTTTCCAATCAAACATAAATTGCTAAGCATATAATCTGTGAACTAATGCCATCGTACAGCATTACAGCTTTTTAAATTCCAGGTTAAAAATATTCCCTGAAATATTTAAGAGCAACAACCTGGTGCAGCTTTATTGATACAGCTAAAAAAGAGATTATAAACATGCAATTTTAATCAATGTCTGGTCCACCTCCTGTGAGTAGGCAGATTTTAAGTAACTGAATTCTTTTTTTAAAAAATCATTCACTTGTTATAATAGTATACAGTAAGCAGTTGCTTATTAAACCAAAATATTTAAAAGCTTTTAAGAGTATCTGTACCCATGTAGCAGATAAGCTCATTTTAAGAGCTTCTTTGAAGGCCAGCAAACAGGTGCTATTAATGGAAACTTCTCAAGCTAATTAACTTGGATCGGAGCATGGCCTGTTTTGGCAGGCAGTGCCAACTTTCAGAAATGTTGGCCAGAAAAAAATCTCAAACTCAATTTGTGCCCGAAATGTAATCTTTTGAGCTGCTTTGACCAACCAAGACTCCAGGCCATTAGCTCTAAGATTTGGTCTTTGCACTGCTTGTTGGAATCACAAACTAGGAAACAACTTATTGTAGCCAATTTGTAGACATAAACAATCTGTGAAGAACCTTTGAGAAATCAATTTATTCTTCATTAAAGTGAACAAATATATAATAAGCGAACGATAACATGCAAAAAAAATCACTCAAGAGTTAGAAAATCTTGCAGTTTTATCCAATCTGCGCAGCCTGAATCTACAACCCAAGAACTAATAAATTATAATTGGGGTATGGAGGGTTGATACGACAGGATATAAAAATTCAGTTTATAGAAGATAACCGGATGTATACTAATTACATTCTAAAATAGATGAGCAAAGAAATCTGGGTGAGAGTTTCAAGTGATCATTGAAGAAGAGGCATTCATAAACACAGAAAGGTTTTGTAGGTAATAAACATCTGAACCCAGTGAACAGATTACAAATACACTTCATATTCATGAAATATACACTATTTATAATGAGTATTTTCACAAGTGACTGTTGACAGCACAGATTAAGTCCTTGATTCATGAGGTCATGCAAAAAGGTACTAACGCCACCACAAAATGCTGACAGGAAAACAGTTCTTATCTGCCAACATATCAATATCTGTACAATCTCTAAAATAAACGGCCCAATTCCACTCACTTTCCCCCTTGCTCCATACCCCTGCCCCACCTCTTTTGAAAATCCAACTAGCTACTGACAATCCAGCACCAATTATGCAAACATAAAACAAATTTGAGATGTCTAAAATTTAGCCTGTCGACATGTCAAACTCCAGTCCAAAGATGTCACCACTAACAATCCAGCAATTTTGAGACAATGCTCAGTCAGGAAATGGGTACATGGAAACAGAAGAGGGACAGAGACAAGATGGTGTGTGTGTGTGTGTGTCTTCAACATTCAAAACATTTTACACATTTTTCAAATGATTTAAACAATCTTTGGAATTTTAATGCTTAACCGACAACAACTATTAAACACAATATCAGCTTTATTTTGCTGTAATAGAAACAATGAAAATGTGTGCAATGCCTATGTAAGAGTTTGCATCATTGTGCTAAATCACACCAAGTTAATTCATCATTATTCAAAAATATTGCTCTCACTTTGTAAACACAAGTCTTGAAACAGTTCTAGAACAATTTCCTGCGCATGTTAAGGATGCATACAAAACTTCAGTAGAGATTTTAAAATACTGAATCCCATAGAAGCCCTACAGTGCAGGAAGCCGCCATTCGGTCCATCGAGTCTGCACCGACCACATCCCTACCCAGCCCCTATCCCAGTATTTAACCTGCTAGCCCCCCTGACACTTAGCATGGCCAATTAACCCAACCCACACATCTTTGGACTGTGGGAGGAAACCGGAGCACCCGGAGGAAACCCACGCAGTCATGGGGAGAACGTGCAAACTCCACACAGACAGTGACCCAAGTCGGGAATCGAACCAGGATTCCTGGCGCTGTGAGACAGCAGTGCTAACCACTGTGCCACCGTGCAGCCAAATATATTGAAGGGTGCCAGTCACAAAAAAAGGATATGATATCTGCAAAATATTAATCATGCAGTCACAGAATCATAGTGCAGAAGAGGCCCTATGGCCTATCAAATCTGCCCTGCACCTGGGAACTACCTAACCTATCTACCTAATCCCATTTACCAGTACTTGGCCCATAGTCTTGAATGCTACGACATGCCAAGTGCTCATCCGGGTACCTTTTAAAGAATGAGGGGCAACCTGCCTCCACCACCCTCCCAGGCAGCACATTCCAGACCATCACCACTCTCTGGGTAAAAAAGCATATCCTCACATCTCCCCCAAGCCTCCTGCCTCTCACCTTGAACTTGTGTCCTCTCATGACTGACCTTTCAACTAAGGAAAACAGTTGCTCTCTATCCACCCTGTCCATACCCCTCATAAGTTTGTGCACCTAAATCAGGTCACCCTTCGGTCTTCTCTGCTCCAACGAAAACAACCCAAGTACATCCAACTTCTCTTCACAACTTAAATGTTCCATCCCTGGCAATATCCGGGTGAATCTCCTCTGCGCTCCCTCCAATGTAATCGCATCCTTCTTACAATGTGGCGACCAGAACTTCACACTGTACTCTAGCTGTGGCCTTACCCAAGTTCTATTCAACTACAAGACCTCCTGCTTTTGCAATCTATGCCTCGCTCGAAGCCAATTTTGAATCCATCCTCAAATTACCTTGTAACCCGTATGCATTTGCCTTCTTTACAAGTCTCCTGAAATCCATGTAGACTACATCAACTGCACTACCCTCACCTATACCTCTGGTCACTTCAAAAAATTCAATCAAATTTGTTGGGCTTTACCTCCCTCTGACAAAGCTATGCTGACCATCTCTGATCAGACCTTGCCTCTCCAAGTGCAGATAGTTTCTCTCCTTCAGAATTTTCTTTAATACTGTCCCTACCACTGATGCAAAACTCACAGGTCTGTAGTTCCCTGACTTATCTCTACAATCCTTCTTAAACAATGGAACCACATTAGCTGTTCTCCAGTCCTTTGGCACCTCCCCAGTCAGGGGCCGGAGAGGAATTAAAAATCTCCTCCCTTGCCTCCCACAACAGCCTGGGACACAATTCATCCTTCGTCCACTTTTAAGCCTGCCAACATCTCCAATACCTTGTCACTCCCTATGTCAATTTGCTCAGTCCCTCTCAGAGCTCCAAGCCTTCGTCCCCTTCGGTTAAGACGGATGTGAAGTATTTGTGCATCATTCTACCAATATCCTCTGGTTCCACCCATAGGCTACCCCTTTCATCCCTAATGGGCCCTACTCCGTCCCAGGTTATCCTCTTCCCATTGATATATTTATAGATTTTCTCTACTTCTACTTGCCAGAGCTTTCTTTGCCCTCGTGATTATCTTTTTAAGCTGCACCCTGCACTTTCTGTACTCCACTAATGCCTCCGTTGATTTGCTCTCCAGTGTCTGCTAAAAGCCTCTCTTTTCCTTCTCATCCTATCCTATATATCTCTAGTCATCCATGCTTCTCTGGGCTTGTTGCTCCTTCCTATCACCCTAGAGGGAACATGTCAAGCCTGTGCTCTCTCCATTTCCTTTTTGAAGGCCCCCCCCACTGCTCTTCTGTAGATTTCCCTACAAGTAGCTATTCCCATTCTGCTTTGGCCAGGTCCTGCCTTAGTTTACTAAAATCCACTTTCCCCCCAATCCAAAACATTTTTTTTTTGCAACTTATTTCTTTGTCCATAACAAGCTAACAAGACCATGCTGTGGTCACTATCACTAAAATAGTCCCCCACCACCACCTGGCCAGCTTCATTCCCCAGAATTAGGTCCAGCACTATCCCGTCCCTTGCTGGACCTTCTACATATTGACAAAAAGTTTTCCTGTATGCATTTCAGGAAGTTGACTCCATCCAAGCCCTTAACACTAATCTATCCCAATTAATGCTGGGAAAGTTGAAATTAGCCTATTGTTATTGTTTTTACACACCACCGCAAATTGTGCACATATTTGCTCCTCAGTTTCCCACTGACTATCTGTGGGTCTATAATAAACTAGCAATGTAGTTGCCCCTTTTTTATTCCCAAGCTCTACCCACAAATTCTCCCTCCAAGATATCATCTCTCCTTACTGCCGTAACCGATTAACTAAAACGGCAATGCCTCCTCCTCTTTTCCCCCCCTCCCGTCTTGCCTGAAGATTCTATATCCCAGAATGTTGAGCTGCCAATCCTGCCCCTCCCTCAACCACATTTCTGTGATGGCTACTATACCACAATACCACATGTCAAATTTCATCCTTAACTCATCCATTTTACCTGTAATACTCCTGGCATTAAAGTGAGGCCAACCAGCCATGCCTTACTCCCTTGAAACTTAATACAGCTGTACTCCTCTGACTTGATTGTCTTACTGCATTATGCTGTGTTCCTAATCTGCTAATAGTCGGTGCCCCCTCCCCCTGCCAAAGTAGTTTAAATGTGGAGATGCCGGCGTTGGACTGGGGTAAACACAGTAAGAAGTTTAACAACACCAGGTTAAAGTCCAACAGGTTTATTTGGTAGCAAAAGCCACACAAGCTTTCGAGGCTCTGAGCCCCTTCTTCAGGTGAGTGGGAATTCTGTTCACAAACAGAACTTATAAGACACAGACTCAATTTACATGAATAATGGTTGGAATGCAAATACTTACAACTAATCCAGTCTTTAAGAAACAAAACAATGGGAGTGGAGAGAGCATCAAGACAGGCTAAAAAGATGTGTATTGTCTCCAGACAAGACAGCCAGTGAAACTCTGCAGGTCCACGCAACTGTGGGAGTTACAAATAGTGTGACATAAATTCTGATTCTAGGATCGCATGATAAAGACTCAGGAGGAAAAAAGCAGAAATATTTATGTGAAATAGTGTGACATAAACCCAATATCCCGGTTGAGGCCGTCCTTGTGTGTGCGGAACCTGGCTATCAGTTTCTGCTCCGCGACTCTGCGCTCTCCCACTCACCTGAAGAAGGGGCTCAGAGCCTCGAAAGCTTGTGTGGCTTTTGCTACCAAATAAACCTGTTGGACTTTAACCTGGTGTTGTTAAACTTCTTAAAGTAGTTTAAGTCAAGAGGTTTCTAAATATATAGGCAAAAAAGCAGAATAACCGCATGGATCCTGGACTAAAAATGCCAAAACCAAAGACTAATTATTTAAACCTGTTTTTGTCAAGAAAAAACATATTGGATCAAAATTATGGATTACTGCATTCCCTAATTTTAATCCATGATGCACTATAATTCAGAACATTTGTTATGAAGATTCGCATGAAAAAAATTATATGACTAGCTACTAATTAGGGCATTTTGTTAATGATCTGCCACAATACAAAAATATTCTTGCAACTTTTTCAACATCACAGAAGCCATGCATTCCATCTCCATTGTTTAGATGGGCAGAAAAATCTTAGAGCCCCTTTCAATTGCAGAATGGAACACCTAGATCTCACTCAAGCCACAACAGATAAAATTAGATACAAAAAAATGGCAAAACACACTTAGATCTGAATAAATGCCAAGGTCAATCACTTTTACACAAACTGAAAACTTTTCCTTGTGTTTACAAAAAACATAAACCACCCCAGAAAGAGATACAATGAATTGTTTATTTTTCATACCATGTCAAGTTACAGAGAGTCTGGGCTGAATCATCACAATATTCACTGAGTTTTGAAATAAAACGACATTGATATACGCACTGATATGGGCTAGATTTGAGTTTTTGGGGAGCAGGTGGGAAGAAAGGTTCTCCGAATAACTGAATTGAAAGATTGTGACATCTCTGCAATTCATGACATCCCTTATTGAAATAGATTCAACGTGCATTTTAACCAACTAAAAACTGACAGTTCTGCAGAGAAATCTGGAAATAAGCAACAATTATATGCTCCATCATATAAACTGCCATTCCCACAGAAAAATCTTGACTGCACCAAAGCAGTGTCTTATTTAGTGTCTAAGGTGAAACTCAAAAGCGTGAATGGATATAGATTTTAGGCCACACAGCAGTAATTAGTGATCAACATCTACACCTGCCAATGGAGAGTGCATGGAGTGTTAAAAAGGTGAGGTCGGTGGAAGTGCACCAAAGTGAGAAAGGAAACAGATGCTGGGTAGGTGGTTCAAAGTGGAGGAGCTAAAAGGAGCTGATAGGAATAGGTAGGACAAAGTTTAGGAGACAAGGTGTTGAAAGGGAAGTTAGATGGGGCAGAGTGTCCGCAGTTATTAATAGTCAATTTCCCCAGCACATCACCCAAGAGAAACACAAAAAAAGTTGGAGACAGAAAAAATGCAATGGAACAGAGAGAAGTCACAGTTAGAATTTCCTAACTTGCTGTATGCAATACTATGGCTGATTTTCTAAACTAAATACAGATACTGTGCAATGGGTTTCCTTTTCTTCAGAACAGAAACCCCACCAAGCCCCTTGAAAAGGTAATATAAAAATATATTATCCTCAATGTAAAGACTCTACAGATTCACCAAGTTGTTTGCTGTCTTTTTATAAAATTTCAAATTAAAAGATTCATTAATGCATTTTGCATGTTTAGCTATAAATAAGTTAACTTACAATAACATGTATTGGTTTTAATATCAGTGGCTGATCTAAGTTCAGAAATGTTTAAGTGATCCTGAAATGGCTTTTGGTGTGAATGGAGATGAAACAATAGGACTGCACATTCAAACAATACACATCCAGTTCTGCATGCTTAAAGCTCCACCCACAGTGATAGCAGCTACAACAGCATTTCACCATGGCCCAGATTTAAATTCAATTCCTCTAAGCAACTCTAAAGGGGTTCAGAATTCAGGCATATTAATGATGTAATTTTGTACACTATATTGCAATTATCTCTGCATGTCTCCAATGCGAGTTTCATGCTGATAAATAGCCAGAAATCAGAGCTACACACAAGCGCTACCATAACACCTTATCACATTCTTTCAGAATTGCAATTTTATTGTGTATACCTGGATATAGTTAACTACTGTGTTGGGCCTTCAGGAAAACATTAAACACTTTTTCATTGCTGTTTGAATGCAATGAACAATCATAAGAAACAACCTAGAAACTGCAAACATTAAAGGATAATATTTCAAAAAATATTCAGACCATAAACGAAAAGCTTTTCAAAATTTTTAGTCCAATATTTTTACACAATTAGTTAATTTACAAAATCTTATTTTAGCCTACCATATTATAACCAAACTGATCAAAGGGCACCAGCAATTTTCTCCAAAAAACATTTGGATACATTTGTAACCAGTAACATTCCACTAAACTTCAATGAAGTCAGATTTAATCAAACATCTTTACAAACACACTTCAGAGCCAAAGATAGAGAATATATAATGCAGTTATAAAATTGAGTTTGAAGGATCAAAAATTAATGTATTGACACTCAAAATTAAGTCATAACTGCTCAGTTACAAAGGTTAAACATGTAAGCTTCAAATATATTCAGAAATCTCCCCCCACCTCAAACCAGTGCAAGTATCAAATATACTTAATACAGCCAAAGTACAGAAATGACAAGATACAGAATAGTATTAAAAGCAATACATTCTTTTTAAAAATACCTAGATCAATTTAACATAGCTCAGCTATAATAGGAAAAGAGCAAAGATATTTCCTCTAATACAAATGCTTACGTCAGCATCACTCACTCTTGCTAAAGATGGTGTTTACCAGAACAGTTTTGCCATTTTAATAGTAATGCTTAAATCCCACGACAGAATGCTACAACTATTACCATTCCTATAAGTTTAATCTTTCAAAACATTTTATACTTTCATTAGGTTTATGGCAATATTTGTACAATAGATACCAAGTAGCCAAGATACAAAACAAATTAAGACCAACGTATCAATTTTCAAATTAATTTTTCAGAATTCCCTTGTCAACTCAATTGATGTACAAGCTAGATGACCCCTATCTAGACTCCTGCATAGATATCAAAAGAAAAAACTAATTATAAATGGTACCACCAGTGGAAACTACACCAATTTTATAAAGATATATGACAGCCATTTTTATTGTGCATGTATAATGTGAACCATGGCTAACACCTATATAAACATACTGTACATGGAGAACAAGTACAAAGTCCACAAAGATTCAAAACAGAATCCAACGGTCAAAATAAAACTAAAAATAGTCACCAGAGCCACTTCCAACCAGTTTATATAGATAAAGTGTGAAGTCTTAAGCCACAAAAGATTTTTCACACAACTAAAAACTTTTCCACAACTAGTACCTTAGTGTTGACAAGGAATTTGAATATCCTATAAAAACCTCTTCATAAGTTTTATTGACTCATTATACAGTTTTCAAGGATATTCATCAACCACATTACATTGTTATTTTGCATTACTTCTACTATTCTTCACACAAGTGTACAAACAACAGATTTAAGTACCGCAGCCATGACATGCCGCTACACAACAGAAATTCACAGCTGCTGCCTACCACATCATCTTGCACAAGTTTCTTCTTTGATCTCTGGTTAAGGGGGCTCCCCAGCAGCTGAAATGTGTTTCCAGGTTGCTAAATTCACTATCCAGAAAATCTCCACAAAGCAGATCAAGTTCCTATTCTATCTGCTACAATTTTTTAAATATGCAAATAAGCAATCACTGTTTCACAGAAATTAAGTGAAGCATCAGCTACATCTGGCTTGTAAATGCTACAAAATCATTTAATGTAGTAATAGCATACTGTGCACGTGAGAGAAGCAAATTCTAACATTTTAAACCTAAAGGAGAATGTGAGCTAATAGCTAGGAATTCTAAGAATTTTCTCAGTAAATAGTATACAACCATCCTGCTGACAGAGTCAAATTACCTTGCAGTCGGTCTCTCTGGAGCTTTCCAGAGACCAAAAGCTGTAAACCACCAGCCACTGCTAAAACAATGCATCACTATCTGAATTTCAAACACCCAGAATATTTACACTAGAAATCAACACATGTTTATGCAGGTAAGTGGACCAGATTTCTACAAATATTTCCATTATATTCTTTAATATTTTTATACAAAGCTACACAAGACAGTTAACAAACAGCACAACAAAGTCAATTTCACATTTCATTGTTAACAGCTGTAGAGGTATTCTATTCAAAGTCCCTGTGGTTCTGATAAATTGTGGTGAAAATCCTATGGGATATAAATATATAATGTGTGCGCGCAATGGAATCTATCTAGAATTAACAGTCATAAAAACATTTTTAATGACAACCTGGAAATAATCATAAGCATTTGAGATGACTTTGCAAGGGAAAGAAAATCCACTTAAACATTTGGTCCACTGCACATGCCTATTCAAAATTTTAGACAGTGCATGCCAAAGAAGCAGTAATCAATCATGGAGACTGCTCGAACAGTACAGCCTTTTTATTGAATAAAAAAAGATGAAACTCACCTCGTAATTCATGATGAATTATATCAACTAAATTCGGCTCCTCTCCCCACCAGTAAATCCACAATTCCTTGGCTTCGGGTCTCACATCTCGTCGCCATACACATAGCAGATTGGCCTGTAGACATCTAATAAAGGTCTGCAGAATAGGATCATCCTGAGCTGGTGCTGAGATGATGGGACCACAGCCCCCTAGACCCTGGAAACTGTACCTACGCCATTTGATGCCAGTTAGTTCAGCCTGTTGGTTAAGAAACATGTCAAAAATCGTCCCAAGAAAAAAATTAAAAGATCTTCATTTAAACTTAAACCTATTATATTGACAATATTTTGAACTTTGGCAGAAATGTTTAATGTCACATTGTCATATTAACTACAAGTCAAAATATGATTACAATTGTAATCAATATATAAATGAGGACAAAAATATATTTATTGGCATTGTCAACCAACTCCTGACAATTACTACTTTGATATATTTTGATTGATCAAAGAATTGATGTTTAAAAATTGAATATAAATATAGTTTAAAAAACACAACCTCTACAGGAAAAACATGTCAAATGTATCAACAACCAGATTTTTAAAATTATTTTTAAAGATTTCTACTGGGAGCACTTTTATATGAATGAAACGCGCAACAACCTCGAACAGTTTTTAAAAGATGTAATCCACAATATATAAACATCAAAGAATACGTTTCTACAAAGCACGCAATAAGGAAATGTAAATTGCGTGCAAGCAGGCGTCAACTAGAGTGCACCGTGAACATTTAAAATGGTTTGAATATTAAGGTAACATGTTTGTAAGAAAAACCGTGGATTAAACAATGCACTGGATCGAAACAGATTAGGGCGGAGGAAACAAATTTCAAAGCTGCAAGGCCAATGCAGAAGAAGTACATAACATTAAAACTTCAGACAAGGGACATGATTTATTACTACAGATGGCAGTATTAAAAAAAAGACGCGCACCGGAAAATCTAAAGACGGTGGTGGTGCAGTAATGAGACCAAATAGCCAGAAAAAAAATCTCATGTAAACGGCAAACAGTATCAGTTGCCGTGTAGAGCTTATGTTTAAACTCCCCCACCCTGTGAGAAAGGGAGGAAAAAAAAGGGACACGCTTTTAATTCGGCTTGAAATATGCAGACATCTTTCCAGTTCAAGATGGTGGATTAAAAGCTTCCAGCTCTGGGAAGGGAAAATAATAATATGCAATACGTAGTGGAGGCTTTTTAGGAGAGGGGAGGGGAAGGCTGTGGGAGGAGGGAGGGGGGGAGATAAGAAGGAGGAGGAGGAGGGGCGTAAACATCAAAAATAGTTGGGGGCGGGGGAGAGGGAGAGAGGGGGGGGAGCGAGGGAATAAACTCCAGACAGGAAAATAAGGCCATGTAAACGGTTATGCTAAACCATTAGTAGAAAATGGCTGCTCCCACACAGCCTAAGGCCCCTCTCTTTCTCTCTCTCTCTCCCTCCCTCTCTCACACACACACACTCACCAGTGAGAATAAATTCGAATGGCAGTCCTCCAAGCTAGCACCGTTGGCCACCCAGTTTGCTGCAGTCATGCTCCGTGCATGACTTTCTCTCCGGAGGTCGAATTAAAGATTCCGTCTTGCTTTTTTTTTTGCAAAAAAAATTAAAAAGAGGAAAAAAATCTAGAAGCGGGAGGGATGAAACAACCACCCCCCCTCCTCCTCCTGCTGCTGCTGCTCCACCAACACACACTCCCCTCACAAAAAAATCCTCCGCCCACCACCACGAGAAGAAATAACGAATAAATATCTATTTTTTTAAAAAATGATCACTAAAATCTCTCCAGAGCGATGGAAGGAGTGTCGTCCGCCGCTTCAACTCAGGAGGCTCCCCTTCAGCTTCTTCTGGTGGTGATCACACATTTTTATATATCTGTGTATAAATAATTTTTTTTTGTCTGGTGTTGTTGTCCTTCTTCTTCGCCGTCGTCCACCTCCCAAGTTAGAAGAGAAATCAGTCGCTGCTGCTACTGCCGCCAGTTATCCGCTGAAGGCTCCCCTCCCTCACTCACACACATACATAACACACACACACAGACAGATAGACAGACACAGGCAGCCAGCGTAATGGCGACAGCGCCGAGGCGGGCGGGCGGGCGCGAGCGGCATTTCCCCGCCAAGGATTGGCTGCGCCCGCGTCACATGGGCGACGCGCCTGGCTCCGCCCCTCCCCTCTGGCGTTGAGGGGGGGCGTGACCTGACTGACGTCGGGCCGCCGGACGCGCAGTCGCCCTCCTCTTTCCTCTGTCAGTCAGTCAGTAGGACGCCTGCGCGGGGCAGATGGGGGCTGGATGGATGGGGTAGCGGCCGGCCGAGGAAGGGAAGGGGGGGAGGCGCGTGGACTGACGTCAGGCCGCGAGCCGCTGGATGCGCCGCCAGCACCCCCCCCCCCCCCCCAGTCATGCAAAGGAAACCTCTGTCTGTTAGTAGTGCGCGGCTGGATGGATAGGTGGGGCAGCGGTGATGGAGTGGGGGAGGGGAGCAGAAGGGAGGAGGGGAGCAGGAGGGGGGCGGGGAATCTGGTTGCTATGGCATTGCCAACCCGCTGGTGGCGCTCACCAGCGCCCAGGCCAAATGGAAGAGATCACCAAGGCCTGATGGACGGTCAGGCGCACTTGTGCCCCATTCTGTCAGCAGGTTAACACCTTGTACCTTTCTCTTTGATGTTAATTTTGATGTTGAATTTTTTCTAAGAAAGTAACTTGGTTCAAATCCATTCCAGACATGAATAAGATAATTTCATTAAAACCACCTTTATGTGGCTTGCTTTTACCATTTGATTGAAATGTGTCTTGTTTGCACTATAACAGTAGTCATCCAATAAACAAATGAATAAATTGGTTGAAAGTTCCCCAGAGAGGTCATCCCTTTCCTTGTAACTCCACAACATGGTGGCACGGTGGTTAGCACTGCTGCCTCACAGCGCCGGGGACCTTGGCTTGGGTTACTGTCTGTGCACGTTCTCCCCCTGTCTGTTGGGTTTCCTCCGGGTGCTCCAGTTTCTTCCTACAGTCCAAAAGACGTGCTGATTAGGTGCATTGGCCATGTTAAATTCTCCCTCAGTGTACCCGAACAGGCACTGCAGTGTGGAGACGAGGGGATTTTCACAGTACCTTGATTGCAGTGTTAATGTATTTGATTTGATTTATTATTGTCACATGTATTAGTATCGAGTGAAAAGTATTGTTTCTTGCGTACTATATAGACAAAGCATACGTGGGCGGCACGGTAGCATAGTGGTTAGCACTGCTGCTTCACAGCTCCAGGGACCTGGGTTTGATTCCTGGCTTGGGTCACTGTCTGTGTGGAGTTTGCACATTCTCCTCGTGTCTGCGTGGGTTTCCTCCGGGTGCTCCGGTTTCCTCCCACAGTCCAAAGATGTGCGGGTTAGGTTGATTGGCCATGCTAAAATTGCCCCTTTGTGTCCTGACATGCGTAGGTTGGAGGGATGAGTGGGTAAAATGTGTAGGGATATGGGGGTAGGGCCTGGGTGGGATTGTGGTCGGTGCAGGCTTGATGGGCCCAATGGCCTCTTTCTGCACTGTAGGGTTTCTATGGTTTCATACCGTTCGTAGAGAAGGAAATGAGAGAGTGCTACATGTATGTTACAGTCATAGCTAGGGTGTAGAGAAGGATCAACTGAGTGCGAGGTAGGTCCATTCAAAAGTCTGATGGCAGCAGGGAAGAAGCTGTTCTCGAGTCGGCTGGTACTTGACCTCAGACTTTTGTATCTTTTTCCCGACGGAAGAAGGTGGAAGAGAGTATGTCCGGGATGCATGGGGTCCTGCTTTTCCGAGACAGTGGGAAGTTTAGACAGAGTCAATGGATGGGAGGCTGGTTTGCATGATGGACTGGGCTTCATTCATGACCTTTTATAGTTTGTTGTGGTCTTGGGCAGAGCAGGTGCCATACCAAGCTGCGATACAACCAGAAACAATGCTTTCTGTGGTGCATCTGTAAAGGTTGGTGAGAGTCGGCGCAGACATGCCAAACTTCCTTAGTCTCCTGAGAAAGTAGAGGCGTTGGTAGGCTTTCTTAACTATAGTGTCAGCATGAGGGGACCAGGACAGATTGTTGGTGATCTGGATACCTAAAAACGTGAAGCTCTCGACCATTTCTACTTCGTCCCCATGAGTGTAGACATAGGCGTGTTCTCCACTACGCTTCCTGAAATCGATGACTATCTCCTTTTGCTGAAGCTGAGGGAGAGATTATTGTCGTCGCACCAGTACATCAGCTTCTCTATCTCATTCCTGTACTCCGTTTCGTCATTGTTTGAGATCTGACCCACAATGGCGGTGTTGGACGTAAATTTGGCCACACAGTCATAGGTGTATAAGGAATATAGTAGGGGGCCGAGGACACAGGTGTTAAGGATGATCATGAAGGAGGTGTTGTTGCCTGTCCTTACTGACTGCGGTCTGTGGGGTTAGGAAGTTCAGGATCCAGTCGCAGAGGGAGGAGCCGAGCCCCAGGCCACGTAAGCCTACTTATGACACTAATAATAATGAACGTTTATCTTGCTCTATTTCATTGTTAAGCAGTGCAAAAAGATTGCTGAGATTTTCTAAAATTTTACATCTACTATACATCTTTAATCCTATTCTAAAAGTTACATAATAAATATGATTCCCAATTTGTGGAATTTGAACGTAACTAATGCTATCCAGGATCACCGATAGCAGAGTGGGAATTAACTGCATTAAAAGCCTAACTTTATAACTTGGAACACAGCCAGAAGTGTAAGCAGAAGCCAATTTTTGGCAGTGAATGGGGGGAGAAATACCTAGGATTTAAAATATTGCTGAGGACACTACCTGATATTTGATGACTCTAGGGAAGAACCATCTAAGTATTGTCCTTCACATTTATTCCAATCAATTTAAACCCAATAATAAAATTGAATTGGCTGAAAGTAATAGGGTTAAAGTTTCCAGGCCTCTATAGATAATCTTTTACAGAGGTGGCATTTGGCAATACTTTTAATATTTTCTTTCAAACCATGCTATTACCAAACATTTAATTTCCAAAATGAGTGATTAGTAATTCAGGTAATGTTTTATGCAATGATTCATGGTTTACATTAGACATAAAATGATTAGATTAGAAATTGAACTTTTAAAATGTAAATATTTATTTCAAACGATTTTTAAACCCAACAGAACCATACACTTTCCCTTTAAAGTGCATCTTCCGTATGACAAGTGTACAATCTCAGCTGGGTCATGAGTGAATTCAGACACACAAGTTAGGCAATTCCCCTCAAAGTGGAAAACAACATCAAAGACCAATGTCATTCCAAGTTGCTTTTTTTTGCATCTCTGAGCAGACAGTTACACAGTGGCAGTGGCAGGTGCCTTAGAGAAGATAGGCTGCCAGATTTCTCAGCAGGGAATAATGCAAAGCATGGGGAGAGGCATGAATGAAAGGTGAGTAATAGAAAGTTATTTTTTTATTTTTACAAATTTTAAAGAATTTTCCATATGTTATAATAATATTCAACTTTCAAAGCAAAGATTAAGTCACTGACAATCACTGAGTTTGTATAGATGCTAACATTGGCACAGTGGTTAGCACTGCTGCCTCAAAGCGCCAGGGACCTGGGTTTAATTCTGGCCTTGGGTGACTGTGTGGAGTTTGCACATTCTCCCCTTGTCTGCATGGGTTTCCTACAGGTGCTCTGATTTCCTCCCACTTTCCAAAGATGTGCAGATTAGGTGGATTAGCCATGGTAAATGTGTGGAGTTACTGAGATCGGGTGGGGGAAGAGGGCCTGGGTAAGATATTCTGTCAGAGAGTAGGTGCAGATTTGATGGACCGAATGAATGACTTCCGTCTGCACTGTTGGTATTCTATGAATACAAAAATATTTATAGCCACGTTCACACCTGAAAGTGAATTTGCAATTTTTTACCCTGAAAATGTTTCCTGAACAATGAAGGCAATGCGATGGCCACAAGGATGTATTTCTGTGCTTGGGAGTTGCCAGATGCGGGAGAGAATTTTGCATATGTTGCAAGAAAGCTTTCAATTCAAGTGCATCTACATTTAATTTTGGAACAAATTCCACAAATAAGGGGAAGACAAAATAAAACAAGACAACAGCCATGATAAACCATCTATCAGTGGCCTGTTGTTCGCTTCATTCTTATTTTCCCATGGTACTTTTTTCTGCATCTATTAATTTTTATATATTTGAAATTTTGCAGCTTGTAAATATTACATCACTCAGCTGTTTGCCTGTTTCTGTTGAGTGCTTTAATTTGGATACATTGTCGAACTGAGATATCTTTGCACCTTGTATAAGTAAAACCATCAACCATGTTTCAAATTATTACTTACAGGAATAGATGTGGTCTGAACACCTCGGGGATCATACATTTGAACCAGAGCATAGGCTAGCATTTAACATACTTAACCATTCACACAGGATGATGGTATTTCAGTTTTCAAGCAGCTTCTTTATGGAAAATTAACTATCCATTTTTACACTGAAGCCATCACACACCTACAGACATATTACTATCAGAGCTAGGAATGTTTTCACCACTCGTTCAAATCTCAGTACATTAGAAACATTAAACCATATCTTACAAAAGCTACCCAATTTTATTATTCTCACAGTTAAAAAGTGAATATATAAGAACATAATTTCATATGTGAACTTAACTGGATGATCTTGTCATATTTTGTTGACAGATGCAAGTCTGCCCACTTATTAGAATTTATTTCAGGCAAATATCGTGCCAGTTTTTAGATTGGGCATTTTCCTACAGGTGCTATTTTAAACAGAAGCGTGATGCTGTAACAATGTTTTCTAGAGTGACATGTATTGATAAGGCTAAATAAAAACATCTGTAACAAAATACTCCAGCTTGCTCAAAATAGATTTGTGATTACTCATCCAGAAATATTTTCGACTACAGCTATAATAAAATGAGTAATCAGTCATGGCATAATGTTTCAATTGTTACTGATGCTGTTGCCATTTGATGATTAATCTAAAAGATGTGTCATCTGACAATAAGTGCACAATGTTAAAACTAGATTTTTTTGAGCCTTTTCTTTCCTAGTGAATGCATGTTAAATGTTTTTAAATCAACTTAATAATACATTCATTCCATTTTTTCCAGTTACATTCAGATTACATTTTTTCATTAGAGTTTCTGGTGATTCACAACATGGAATTTTATTTCAGCTCTGAAACCACTACGGTTAATCATCCATCATGCAGTGATAGTAATGGCTGTTGATTAATTTCAATAAATAAAATATAACCATATAACCATAAGTGAATAATTAATCTATAATGTACAAAACAGGCTCTTTTTGCATAACATATACTTAAATGCCGAAATTTACCTTTTTCGTTAAAAAAAAGCCTATTTTAAACTAATCACATGCACAATATCGAAGACCGCTGCATTAATATTTCTCTTCTGAATTCCCACTGATGGCCTTGTCAAAAAGTTCTTTAGATTAATTTTGAAAATGCTAGCGTTATTGATATCCAATACTTTATCATTGTCATAGGTTGAAAGTGGTGACAGTTTGATCATTTAAGGCAGACATTGGTATTTTATCAGGATGGAAATTCAAGGGAAACATTCTGTGCGATTTACTGAATACTGCTTATTATATTTAGGATACTAAATTCATCAAACAAGTTTACACATGCAATATTCTAGCAAACAAATGTTATGCATATCATGAAAATTGCAAGGGATTTGCTCAAAAGATTATGACACATTGTTTGCTTTCAAATATTTTGTACTAACAATCATATGCTTTATTAAGTGCATGGTTTCTTATTAATTGTAAATATTTATTGAAAATAAATATGCATAATATTGTGCTGCTTCACCATTAATATTTTAAACTATTATAATAGGGGTTCCCTGTTGTATGGTTCTTCTCAAAATGAAACAAAGCCAAGTGGAGTCATGTGACGAGTGGCGCTAGAGTAAACATAGCTCAAGTCAGATTTAGCAGTTCAGCTACCACTGGAAACGCTTGCAAGAGATTCCAAAAAGTCTGCCCAGTGAAGTACGACCGAATTGGAAACCACATATTTTAGGAACTTTTTTTAAAAAGCACTCAGTAAGTAACTTTAGAATCATGTTTTGGGGAAGGGGAAGAAGCTTCCTGATAAAACATATTTATTTGTGGATGCTGACATTACTATTTCACCAAGAGTTCTCCACTACCTCCCTAATTGTCAAGATAACTTTTTTTTTGAACAGATGGAAATTCACCAAATTTGCTTTTAAGTTTATTGGCACAGTCACAAAGTTGTGTTGAGAGATTTTGATGCAGACCCCTGTGCACACAAGTGATGATATTTTTGCACCATGGACAAAATACAGTATAACAGTTTATATTTTTCTAACTGTAATGTTACATAACTCTGTAAACTTGTCTAATTCCACCTTGCAATTACATAGACGATTTACAGATACTTGCAGATATTCAGTGTAACTGACCACCGTTTCATTACTCAATATCTTTGAAGAATATTGGACCGAGCGACACTGAACTGAGTTAAATTCAATCAAAATAGTTTTGTTTGTTCCTTATAACTTGAAAACATTTGTCATTCTGAGCTGTAACTGCTACACATGTACTTTCACCTACGTTCCAGACAAACTTTATACATGTTACCAAGAATGTGAATAACATTGGTGCAAATTGTCATCCACCGTGCATTTATTCACATTGTTTATGACAATTGAAAGTTTATGTAAATGATCATTATTGGCTTTATTATCCCTCACAACGAGGATGATTGTTTTCCATGAATCTGAAGATGGCTGATGAGGCTGATTCAGAGCCTGCAGGTTTTATGGCATAATGGAAATTTGTTGTCCTGTAGGACATGTATTACCAGCTCAAGTCGTGGCGTGTTCTTGTTGTCTCTTTTGATTTTCCTCATCACTTTGTCATCTTTGGGTCTCAAAATGCTGGGATCCTTCCCACAGACTCTGCCACCATCTGGCTCAGTCCAAGGCGATGGTCTCCCAGGAGTTCACGTCAGTGTTGCATTTCTTCATGTTGACTTTGAGCACATCCTTGAAATGCTTCTTCAATCCCCCTCTGATGCATCTGCCCTGACTGAGCTGGGAGAAGAAGGTCTGCTTAAGCAGCCTGGTATCTGACATCTGAATTATGTGACCAGTCTAGCAAAGCTGATGGTGAATGATCATAGTCTGGCTACTTGTGGTGCCTCCCTCGTGAGATGGCATGAATGTTGCTACATTCTGTGCTGTAGGGTTTCTAAGATTCTAAGATTTGTCCTCCCACTTAATGGCTGGGATTTTTCACCCTTGCTTGCCAATCGCGCCAGCAAAACAGGGATAGGAGGATGGCTTGTAACCGGCGTCACTGGCCGGAAAGATCGCGTCCCACATCTTTTTCTTTTTGTT
The DNA here is from genome assembly GCF_964213995.1 of Mustelus asterias. Classification (NCBI taxonomy): domain Eukaryota; kingdom Metazoa; phylum Chordata; class Chondrichthyes; order Carcharhiniformes; family Triakidae; genus Mustelus; species Mustelus asterias. Next base: position 70,846,688 of record NC_135813.1, on the reverse strand, counting down.
TAAAACCCACTACTCCTAGCATCGTTAGGACATCACAGAGCCAGAGAGGGGTCAGATCGGACCAGGGTGGGGGTGGGAGGGTGGTCAGAACAGACATGGGGTAAGGGTCAGGTGGGGGTTCTGTGGTAGGTCCCCTGGAGGGGTTGTGTGTACATGGGGTGTCCCCTGGGTGTCCCCTGGGAGGCTAATGGTTCTTCTGGAATTGTGTTTTTTTCCGTCTAACTCTTTTGGAGTAACAATCAGTGTTAAACTGCCAGGACCATTCGAAGTTAGTGATTTAATCACTTCTGTCAGATGGTTCCCAGCCCAGCACAATTGTCCAGAGGAAGTTAGCACTTCTGGGCAATTGCCAGGTAAACCCTTACCTGGGAACCTCCTAGTGGGATTCCCCAAGGCATCGTTGGGGAACCAGGAAGTTATGGGCCATTATCATCGCAGTAGCAGACTTCCCTGCTGTATTGTTTCCCCCACACTGGGATTTTCCCCTTCACATTGGCGCGATTTTCAAAAGTCCAGGAGCAATGTGATCCAAATGAGGAGTCCACGCCAGGGGAGCACAAGTAATTATAATCCTCAGGGGGGAAAGGGATATGGCCAGGCAGTACCCTGACATTACCAACTGCCATTGTCACCCTGGCATAGCTGGTGCACAGTCCTTGGTACTGCCTGGGCATTGCCTCTGACACTGCCCCAAGCTACTGCCCCCCGCCTGACCTGGCACTGCCACCTGGTACTTCCTGAAGATCGGTGCATCTTTTTTAAGGGCCAACCCTGATCTTTGGAAAACCGGCCTCACCCCATCAGCATGACAGTGTAGGGCACACCACCAGGAATAAGTGCTGGAACATATTGTCCATTATGTAAGATCTTTGCAGGCAGAATTGAAGGTATGACTCCAGTGCTTTGAGATAATTCCTATACATTTTCCATTTTTCAAGTCCCATATAGGAAGATAGGGATCACATTCGCGTGGTAGACCATGAGCTTGGTTGCAGTTTTGATATTGCAATCATTAAAAACTCTGCTGGCCAATGCACCAGCAGATTTCTTTGTCAATGACTGCCTTCTGTGAATGATAATTATGTAAATAATGTTTGTGTAAATAGTTATGGAGAGATGGTACCATAGTAGTCCTTTCACTTGACTACTGATCCTCAGGATCAGACTAATGACATGGTTTCATATTCCAGCACAGCAGATGGTGGAATTTAAATTCAATAAGTCAAAAGAAAATCTGGAATTAAAAGTTAGTCGCAGTAATGGCAACCATGAAACTATTATTGATAGTCATAAAAACCCACCTAGTGCACCAATATCCAATAGGGAAGGAAATTTGCCATCCTTACCTGGTGTGGCCTTATTTGTGACTCAAGACTCACAATCCTTTTGACTGCCTCCTGAAATGATCCACCAAGCTTCTCAGTTCAAGAGTAAGGGATGGACGCCAAATGCTGGCCTTGCTATTGACATTCACATCCAAAGAAAGAATGCATAAGAAATAGACAACAGAATTTTTAAAAAGACCAGTGATGGATGGAGGAACTTTAACGCAAAAAGTAGGCGGATTTGGGATGCTACAATCTGAAAATCCCAACCCATTCACTTTGGTATTAATGGAAGAGAGACAGAAGGGTGGGCAACCAGCCCACTCATAGGATACTCAATTACCATTTTAAATTTAACCCAGGCCAGCTGGGTTTGCATGCCTCAGGAAACACCCCAGCTAGGAGATGAGGACGGCTAGATCAAGAAGGTAAGTGTATTTACACAAACCTGTGGCATTTCTTTTACATAACCATGAGACATGCCCACCTCAATTCTTCCGATCACCTCCATTGACCTTCAATTTGCACCCTCACAATCCTTCTGACCTCCATAAAAGCCTCTGATCTTCTTCTGGCCTCCAATATTGCCTGACCTCAGCCTCCCCGGTGATACCTGGCTCCTGGGCACCTCAAGCTCAGGCCTTTGGGATCGCTGGCCCCAGACTCTGATCTTCCTCACAGAGGCAAAAAGTGCTAATCAGGCCCTGCCATTAAATTTCTTTCAAACCTCTCACCTCAAACAACATCCCCCACTGTCCCCTCGCCAACCTCAAGTTACTATCCAGCCCCTGGTGTTTAAACAGCAACTTAGCACCTCTTTACACCATTTCAAAGTGCTTTGCAACAAATGGATTACTTTTGGAATGTAATTGCATTTGTTGGTAGGCAAACATTGTAACCACAGCAAGGTCCAACAAACAGAAAACAAATGAATGAACAATTAGGGTGGAATGTTGGCCATGACATTCAGAGAAATCCCTGCATTTCTTTGAATAATGCCTGAGCAGGAGAACAGCTTTATTGCACTATTGTAGAAAATTTAAATTTTAAAATGCAGTTTTGTGGTAAATGTAAAAGTTAGCAAAATTAACTTTGGTTTGCATTAATCACTTGTTAATACTGCAGTAGACATAAACACTTCGTAATATGGTACCTGGCAAATTTAATGAACCAACATCAAAACCTTCTTCCATCACGTGTGTGAATTCAAGTCCAACTCACAAAATTATTGTGTTTTTCCTCTACCTCTGATCTCCTTATTGGCCCCCAACATTTGAACCTTTTATCTGTTCCTTCTTTCAAAATGACAAAAACTGGCGGTCAAAATTTAGTTAAATACACACACGTAGATTCCTAGCTATTCAGAATACTAAGCAAAAATACCTGCAGTAATTTCTTAACATGAAAATACTTAAAGAAAATAATAAAATTACAACAAAAAAGCTGTGGTTTTTCTCAGCTGAGACACACAGATGTATTCTCAGTAAACTGTTATATTTTACTTTGGCACAGATGTTACTGCAGTTTTTAGAACTTTGAGTTCTCCCGAACTAAGTTCAAACATCGAATGAAAACATTTGCTGCGAACATAGACTTTTTATGAGTCGATAGAGGATATATTTTGCATTTGATTTTAAAAAAGCAAAATTATAATTAATGTACATTTAATGATATATAAATAACAGTGGAAAAAACAAACCAACGCATATTGTATTGTAACTTTCTCACAAAATGTATAAAATCCCCTTGTGGATACCAGTGCTTATTTGTGAGCTATTTGATACTGCAACGTGTTTGTAAAACACGTTGGTGTTTTGAAGTAGCAAAAAGTAGGAGAATCTATCACAACTTGTAATCCATGGACACAAGAGGAATAACATTGGCCATGCTGAAAACAAAATGTAGATTGTCTATTCCCAGTGCTAACTGACATGGTTGTTTGTTTAGATTTGTGCTTCCCTTATTTGACTTTGTGTTTTATTGATTTAACTTTATTTCAGATGCAATTCATGCTAAGGTATTTTTTAAAATGGAGCACAATGCATACATTTATAAGCACACAAACATAATTAAAACAATGACAAACTAGTTAATATAGACTGGCCCAGATAATCTTTGTGTCTTCTATTCATTCACTGGATGTGGATGCCATTGGAAAAGTGTGCAATTATTGCCCATTCCTAATTGCCCCAGTGAAGCTGGTGATGAACTACCTCCTTGAAACACAGCAGTCTATGTGAAGAAGGTATTGCCACAGTGTTGTATGGTAGGGAACTTCAGCATTTTAAGCCAGTTACTTTGAAGGAATGGCAATATGTTTCCAAGTCAGGATTGTGTAAATACTGGGTGGGATTTTCTTCCCCCTCCACGGCGTGTTTCTCAGCAGTGGGAGATGGCGTGTGCTGCTTTTCGGCAGCGAGACCTTATGCGCCTGCCGTTGTCAACGGGGTTTCCTGTTGAACACACCCCTTGCCACCAGAAAACCAGTGGCGGTGGTGCATCATCAGCGGGACTGTAAGGTCCCACCAGCGTAAACGGCAGCCTGATTTCGGTAAATGTATGAAAGTAGTTTCTGTCTTATGATCAAAACAGATTTGTGGCCCATTGTAATTCTATGGCTAGAATCTTTCTTTAAACTGTTGGCCCCAATTTTACCATTTTGATTCTAAGTGCTGGGCGGACTTGAAACTGGGAGTGTTTCAGATCCGGCTTTTAGACCTGTTCTCAGGCGCCCCCATACGCACTCTGCCTGCAAAAATATCAGCGATTCCGAATCGTGCTGCAGAAGCCTGTGGGCGGGGCTTAACGCACCCAAAATCCTGCAGCTCCAATCGGCGCCTCCAGGTGTGCATACGCAGAAAGAAAAATGTTAGGATAGGGCTCCCCTGCCACATCCCTCCCAGGCCAGATAATGCCTCCCACTGGCCCCCACAGACATTGCCCCACCTCCACAACATTACTGACCCCCTTCTCCCCCCCACCCCCTCCACCAACCAGACCGATCATGGGCCCCTCCCCCCTTCCCCCCCCCACTGATGTCAGACAGAGTGGCAGTGGACCCCCTCATTGATCACAAGAGTGGCAACAGACCTCCCCATCCCTCCCCCCACTGATCACAGGCAGAGTGGCAGAGGACCCCCTTCCCTTCCCCCACCGATCTCAAGCAGAGAGCTGTCAGGTACTCGGCACCTACCTCCTCACTAACTGGAGCGCCCAAATTGGACTTTTATAGAGCATGTCTATTTTGCACCAAATCTGGATGGGCGAACATGGCGGTAAAGGGGGAAGTGCCAGTAAGGTTGGGCATGCAGCCCATTAAGTCAATTTAAATGCATGCAAATGCATTTAAATGACCGTCGCACCCGTATCGGGCACAGTCCCAATCGCGGCCATTTTCGGGCCTGGGCAAAGGGGGAACCGGCGCGGAGGCAGGCGTGGATCGCACTACTCACCTCACGCCCGACTTTACCAAGTTTTTGCACCCGAAAATGGGGGCAACTTGATGGTAAAATCGGGCCCTATATATACTGAGACAAATGACTTCCGCCTTATTCACCAAAAAATCGCCTTCTCCAATCTGTTCCCCATGCATGTGGCTTCCTACTGGTTGCACAGTATATAGGAATTTATCCCATTGTCTTCACTTAGTGTTTGAATTAATCTACGAAACAAGATATAAGAAATATAATTATTCATGTTATTCAAACTACAATCATATACTATCCTGCTGGAATTAATGTACTAGACGGATGAGCTTTGATGAATTAAATGTCCTTTTCTAATCTCTGACTTTTCCTATATTCTTATGTTTTGGAAAGATATGTTGGTGTTACTGTTAGGATTATGCCCATCAATTAGTCATTCACCAATGGTCAGATTTTTTAGTTTTATTATGGTATCTTTGTGCAGTTAGATTTCATAGAATTAAAATCTCTTGCACAAAACATTTAATGCAAATGATAGGTTATGTAAGTACAATATTTAAGTTATGGAAGAGTAGAACTAGGTTTGATGTCAGGGAGTTTCTCCTTTCACAGAGGATCATTGATCTTTGTCAGCTCATGCAGTGAGTGCAAACTCGCTGTAAACATTCAAGAGAGAGCTGGACAATTTCCTGCAGGAGACTGATAACGCTGCGTACAAATTATAGGTGAGATGTTCATGGTCACTGTTACTTCCTGGAACTTGTTTTTGATCACATCAGGAAGATAGTGAATTATATAATTATGTATATTTTAGTTACTTTAGAGTTTTTTAAAACCTGTACTTTTTCTCTTCTGGGTGATTGCATGCCTGCTGGTGGTTGAAGAGATTTGAGAGTCAAGTTGCTTTGTGGCTACACGACTGAATGGAAGAGATTCAATGGACTAGCTGATCTTTCTCTGCCTGTCTTTTTTCAATATTTTCTATGTAATGTGTCCAAATGTCATTGTATTTAAAGTTTATTTATTAGTGTCACAAGTAGGCTTATATTAACGCTGTAATGAAGTTACTGTGACAATCTCCTAGTCGTCACACTCTGATGCCTGTGTGGGTTTGCTGAGGGAGAATTTAGCATGGCCAATGCACTTAACCAGCACGTCTTTCTAAAAGCTGAAAAGTTGGGTCAAATTAATTGGGCCCAAGGAAAATAATCATGTCAATGGAAGTAAAGACAGAGTAGTTTCTTAACTTCTACTTACAGGATGATTTTAACTCTTGTGTACCATATATACATCTATCAAGCGTAGCTCACCATATATTAATATAATCTCAGTTTACTAGAAGAATTTTCAATTGAACACTGCAAAAGATTAAATTTTAGAGATTAAATTTTAGAGATTAAATTTTAATTGCCATTGTTAAGTAACTTACCTTCATTTACTGCAACATGGTTCCACTGAAAGGATTTTTTTAGATGAGCTCAGGAAGCTGAATGGATAAGGACCACCAGTTTTACAAGTCATGTTTCGGGCTGCATTTACATTGCAATGTAGCATCAGTTTCAGTTGTGTTGATGCTAAAGTTATGGAACATAATTTATGTGGGAATTTCATGTTGTAACTTTGATGCAGAATTGATCTTCAGTCAAAGTTGTGGCTAGAGTTCCAGAAACATTTATGGTAATTTAGGGCCGTAATCATAATGAAGCCTAAATCTGAAGCAAGGCGTCACACTTTGTTTTGATTTAGATCAAACATTAATTCTGTATTCCCATTACATTAATTTAGCACAAGTGTGGAACCTACTTTGCAATGGTACTGTTGCAAATTCGCATCTGCTGTAGATGTTCAGGCATCAGTCACTCTCATCGGTTCCAAGGATTGAGTGAGTGTCATATTTTTATGGAAGTTGACTTGCGCTGTCTGACAATACACGATAATGCAACCCTGGGTATTTCACAGCAGCATCTTCTAGTGATTTGGACCAAATATTTGTGTCTTTGGCACAAATCTTCTTCAGTCTCTCTGAAGGTGGACCAAGTAAACATTTGATGAGATGGGATCCAGTTCAAAACAATACATGCTTTATTTCATTGTAAAGTGAATATACCGAATGACAATTATGACGGTGTTCACTTAAAGTCACTGAAACCTAAAATAAAACTCAGCATCTTTTTACATACAACTTAAAATTTAGAGTTCCAGTTTCCTCTTTCCATGTATTTCTGGCTGAGGTAAAAATAGTAGAAAATCTTTTAGTTTCCTCTCCAGCACCATCTGGATAAAGTTTCTTCTTCATTTGGCTGGTTACTCAAATTGCCTAATTTATACGTGGCTCAACTGCTATAAAATTTAGTGCATTGGTCTTCATGTAAAAATCACACCTATGACTTTACAGTGAGAAGTTTTGCACTTGCAACTGGGGTGCAACAGCCTAGTAGTTAACGGTATTGCACAATTAATCCAGGGGCTGTGAGTTGTAAACTCACTGCATCAGCTTATGAAATTGAATTTAGTTAAAGCTTATCAAAAGATGACCACGAAAATTGCTGATTTGTTGCAAAAAAAAACTGGTTTATTTCCACCCCCCGCTCCTCCACATCAGGGGAGGGACCTACATCCCCTATATTCAACATTGGTTCCAGATTCATAATGCCCTCCTAGTGGTTTGGGATGAATATAAATGCTGTCTAATTGGTGTTGACTGCATCCCAAGATAAAACTCCGGATAAAATTCTATTGTAGGCCTTGTCCCAGTAATCAAATTGGTACATATGGAAATACTTCTACACATTTCATATATCCTAGAGATTGGGAACAAAAACTTCACACATTAGCACTTTTGGAAACCAAACCAGAACATGGAATCATAAAATACTGAAGGTGATCTTTGGTTCATTATGCCTGTTGTTGAAATAATCACCTAAATTACACGTCTTTTTCTCTTAGTCAGCAAATATTTCCCCTTGGGGGACACAGGGCTCTTGGTGTTTCATCTTTATTCTTTGTTGGAATATGGACATCACTGGCAAGGCCAGCATTTGCTGCCCATCCCCAATTACCCCTGAACTAAGTGGCTTGGCCTGGAGTCACCTGTAGGCCAAACCAGATAAGGATGGCAGACTTCCTTCCCTAAAGGACGTTAGTGAACCAGATGGCTTTTTATGAGGGCTGATAATAGTTTCAGGATACTCATCAATGAGACTAGCTTTTAATTCCAGATTTATTAATTTAGTTTGCATTCCAGCAGCTGCTATGTTCGAATCTGAATCCATGTCCCGCCTAGGCCAGGGCGTCTGGATTATAGGTACAGTGACATTACCACTTGCCCTAAATAGTGCCCACATTACTTTGCCCTAAATAGGAGGGTGCTATATAAAACAAGAGGAACTTGCTTTTGGATACCACTGTCTTCCCCTAAATGCAACTACCCAGTAACTTGACTATTTCTTATTACGATTTTGAGGCATTCCAGTAATTTTAATGGAGCATTTTTATCTATTTGGTGTAGGAAACATTAAAAAAAAGTAAAGTTTATTTATTAGTCAAAAGTAAGGCTTACATTAACACTGCAGTGAAGTTACAGTGAAATTCCCCTAGTCGCCACAGTCCGGCACTTGTTCGGGTCAATGCACCTAACCAGCATGTCTTTCAGAATGTGGGAGGAAACCGGAGCACCTGGAGGAAACCCACGCAGACACGGGGAGAATGTGCAGACTCCGCACAGACAGTGACCCAAGCCAGGAATCAAACCCGGGTCCCTGGCGCTGTGAAGCAGCAATGCGAACAACTGTGCTACCGTGCCACCCAATTTTCCAATGTCAATTGGAAAAGTGATTTGTTCCACTGTAAGCTCTATGACATTTTGCAAAAACATATGCAGATATGAGAAATAAAATGTATTTTCCATAACAGTTAATGCAAGATGAGGCCTTCACTTCCTTTACCTCATTTACCGACATTATCTGCTGTCTGGTCTTCCCTCAATAATTTATTTTGTAGAAAGCTTTTCATCTATGGATGGGAGAACAATTATTGGTGGGAAGCCGAACATCATATTAGATATTGCAAATATAAAGTAGAAGCTAAAGTTTCATCAAACTCAGAAAAGCACTAATGTGGAATTTTCCAATTGCCACATCAACTATCCATGTGGACATATTGAGCCAGACAACAGGGTCAATTATTGGCTTATTATGGCTAGTTTTGTTCTGTGGGATTGAATTGGATTAATATCCAGATCTGAGGATCTTATAATCACAGAAAATAATGCTCTAGTTTTCTGAGACGAACTTTAACTTGGCTTTTAAAGGACAGTATTCTAATATACTTAAAATTGACAAATGCTGTAGCACAAAATGGGTGATAGTGAATCACCAGATACTTTTCCTTCTGGCCACTCCAAAATAAGGTGCAGTCCAAATGGGCTGCTAAGTCACCATCTTGAATTACCCCTCAAGCTGAACTGTGTCATCCTATGTTGCCTGGCTCTTTCTTCACAAAGATTGTACCCCAGTACAATTCCCTGTTTTATCTGCTTTTTACCTCTGAAGATGTGCTGGTTTGTCCTTATGCATGCATCATACTGATTGATTTTCTCCTACATACAAACTTTGCCATCCTGACCAGATACAGTCTGCCCAGCAAGAGCACTTTCTTAAGATATCTCTTTGAGAATAATGCTAATCTAACCCATTCGGTTAGGAAATTAGCGGGTCAGATCAACTGTATGTTTCAACGCTTGTCCAATTTTAATATCCAAAAACCTGGCAGAAAGAAAATTGGCAAGGTGTAAAACCTGTCTGTTTTCACTTAGCGGGTTAAGTTAAGTGTGCTCTGTTTATGTTTTCAGACTTCAGCTAAGAGCACAGCAATGTACCAACCAGACCGATCCTAATATCTAAGAAATATCATGTTCTATGGTATGGTGGCATAGTGGTTGCCTCACTGCCCCAGGGACCCGGGTTCAATTCCGGCCTCGGTCACTATCTGGGTGGAGTTTGCACATTCTCCCCATGTTTGCGTGGGTTTCCTCTGGGTGCTCCAGTTTCCCCCCACAGTCCAAAAGATGTGTGTGTTAGGTTGATTGGCCCTAGTGTCAGGGGGATTAGCAGGGCAAATATGTGGCGTTATGGGGATAGGGCCTGGGTGGGATTGTGGTCGGTGCAGACTCGTTGGGCTGAATGACCTTCTTCTGCACTGTAGGGATTCCATGATACCTTTCAGACCCAGAAAAGGTTTTTTCCAACTCCTTGTCCACCTTTCTTGAATTTTCTGTGACAATCCAAAGTACTTCGCACCTTCTGCAAAAAGTAGTTACATCTGCCTACAGAGGTAATATGGGCTGAGGTTAGGAATAGGAAAGGAGCGGTCACGTTGTTAGGAGTTTACAATAAGCCCCCAAATAGTAATAGAGATGTGGAGCAAGAAATTGCTAAGCAGATTATGGATAGGTGTGGAGGTCACAGGGTAGTTGTCACGGGGGACTTTAACCTTCCAAATATTGATTGGAACCTTTATAGGTCGAATAGTTCGGATGGGGCAGTTTTTGTGCAGTGTGTGCAGGAGGGGTTCCTGACACAATATGTGGATGAGCCGACAAGAGGTGGGGCCACATTGGATTTGGTAATGGGAAATGAGCTGGGCCAAGTGTTGGATTTGGTTGTGGGAGAGCACTTTGGAGATAGTGACCACAATTCGGTGTCTTTTGTTATTGCAATGGAGAGGGAGAGGGCCATACTGCAGGGCATAGTTTACAATTGGGGGAGAGGTAATTATGATGCAATCAGGCAGGAATTAGGAAGCATAGGATGGGAACAAAAATTGTCAGGCAAAGGCACTAATGATAAGTGGAACTTTTTCAAGGAACAAATACTGCGTGTCCTTGATAGGTATGTCCCTGCCAGGCAGAGAGGAAATGGCCGAGTGAGGGAACCATGGTTCACAAAAGAGGTGGAATGTCTTGTCAAGAGGAAGAAGGAAGCGTATGTTAGGTTGAGAAAACAAGGTTCAGTTGGCTCGATGGAGGGTTACAAGTTAGCAAGAAATGAGCTGAAAAAGGGGCTTAGGAGAGCTAGGAGGGGGCATGAGAAGTCCTTGGCGGGTCGGATCAAGGAAAACCCCAAGGCTTTTTACTCTTATGTGAGGAATAAAAGAATGACCAGGGTGAGGTTGGGGCCAGTCAAGGACGGCAGTGGGAATTTGTGCATGGAGTCAGAAGAGATAGGAGAGGTGATGAATGAATACTTTTCTTCGGTGTTCACCAAGGAGAGGGGCCATGTTTTTGAGGAAGAGATGGTGTCACAGGCTGATAGGCTGGAGGAAGTAGATGTTCGGAGGGAAGATGTACTACCAATTTTGAATAAACTGAAAGTTGATAAGTCCCCTGGGCTTGATGAAATATATCCTAGGATTCTTTGGGAGGCAAGGGATGAGATAGCAGAGCCTTTGGCATTGATCTTTGTGTCCTCACTGTCCACGGGGGTGGTGCCAGAGGACTGGAGAGTGGCGAATGTGGTTCCTCTGTTTAAGAAAGGGAATAGAAATGACCCTGGTAATTATAGGCCGGTTAGTCTTACTTCGGTGGTCGGTAAGTTGATGGAAAAGGTCCTTAGGGATAGGATTTATGACCATTTAGAAAGATGCAGCTTAATCTGGGATAGTCAGCACGGATTTGTGAAGGGCAAGTCTTGCCTCACAAATTTGATAGAATTTTTTGAGGAGGTAACTAAGTGTGTAGATGAAGGTAGTGCAGTTGATGTCATATACATGGATTTTAGTAAGGCGTTTGATAAAGTCCCCCACGGTCGGCTTATGAAGAAAGTAAGGATGTGTGGGATAGAGGGAAGTTTGGCCGATTGGATAGGTAACTGGCTATCTAACAGAATGTGGAGATGCCGGCGTTGGACTGGGGTAAACACAGTAAGAAGTTTAACAACACCAGGTTTATTTGGTAGCAAAAGCCACACAAGCTTTCGGAGCTGCAAGCCCCTTCTTCAGGTGAGTGGGAATTCTGTTCACAAACAGAGCATATAAAGACACAAACTCAATTTACATGAATTCGCGACACACGACGGCGCAGAGTCGCTGAGCAGATAGCCAAGTTCCGCACACACGAGGACGGCCTCAACCGGGATATTGGGTTCATGGCACACTATTTGTAACCCCCACAAAGTTTCACTGGCTGTCTTGTCTGGAGACAATACACACCTTTTTAGCCTGTCTTGATGCTCTCTCCACTCACATTGTTTTGTTTCTTAAAGACTTGATTAGTTGTAAGTATTCGCATTCCAACCATTATTCATGTAAATTGAGTTTGTGTCTTTATACGCTCTGTGAACAGAATTCCCACTCACCTGAAGAAGGGGCTTGCAGCTCCGAAAGCTTGTGTGGCTTTTGCTACCAAATAAACCTGTTGGACTTTAACCTGGTGTTGTTAAACTTCTTACTGTATCTAACAGAAGACAGAGGGTGGTGGTGGATGGAACATTTTCGGACTGGAAACCGGTTACCAGCGGAGTGCCACAGGGATCAGTGCTTGGTCCTCTGCTATTTGTAATTTTTATAAATGACTTGGAGGAGGGGGCTGAAGGGTGGGTCAGTAAATTTGCTGATGACACCAAGATTGGTGGAGTAGTGGATGAGGTGGAGGGCTGTTGTAGGCTGCAAAGAGATATAGATAGGATGCAGAGCTGGGCTGAAAAATGGCAAATGGAGTTTAACCCTGACAAATGTGAGGTGATTCATTTTGGTAGGACAAATTTAAATGTGGATTACAGGGTCAAAGGTAGGGTTCTGAAGAATGTGGAGGAACAGAGAGATCTTGGGGTTCATATCCATAGATCTCTGAAGGTTGCCACTCAAGTGGATAGAGCCGTGAAGAAGGCCTATAGTGTGTTGGCGTTCATTAACAGGGGGTTTGAGTTTAAGAGCCGTGGGGTTATGCTGCAACTGTACAGGACCTTGGTGAGACCACATTTGGAATATTGTGTGCAGTTCTGGTCACCTCACTACAAGAAGATGTGGAGACACTGGAAAGAGTGCAAAGGAGATTTACCAGGATGCTCCCTGGTTTGGAGGGTAGGTCTTATGAGGAAAGGTTGAGGGAACTTGGGCTTTTCTCTTTGGAGCGGAGGAGGTTGAGAGGAGACTTGATAGAGGTTTATAAGATGATGAGGGGGATAGATAGAGTGAACGTTCAAAGACTATTTCCTCGGGTGAATGGAGCGGTAACTAGGGGTTCATGGTGGGAGATATAGGAAGGATGTCCGAGGTAGGTTTTTTACTCAGAGAGTGGTTGGGGTGTGGACTGCCTGCAGGGATAGTGGAGTCAGAAACTTTAGGAACATTTAAGAAGCTATTGGATAGGCACATGGAGTACTTCGGGATGATAGGGAGGAAATAGCTTGATCTGGGTTTCAGACAAAGCTCGGCACAACATCGTTCTGTGCTGTACTGTTCTATGTTCTATCTAAACTTAGTGTGCCCTTTCCATCATTTAAATGTGAGACTATCCCCTCTTGGGGAATCTTGGGGAATCTGATTTGGATCTAATCTCTATACTCATTAGGATCTTAGATTCTTTACCCTTGATGCTTCTCCAGTGTAAACATTCTCTGCTTCTGCTGCTGCTGTTCCTTAAAACTAGCTAATGCCAGCAATCCATATAGGTGTCCTTTGCTGCACTTTTTCCGATGCCCTGATGTTTTTCTAATAATATGATGAGAATTGTACATTGGTCTCTGTGTCAGGCAGAAGCAGTGCCTGTTACAAATTCAGAATCACTCCATGAGATTTCTGCACTATTCCTCTGACTATACAACCCAATGTCCCATCTGCTTTATTCACTGCTGTCATGTACTGTGCTAATGGCTACAAACATTTATCCACCCATCTCACTATATCCCTTCCCTGCACCATTTCTTATAGAATATCACTTGTTCAATGTTTCCACAGCTTATTATTCTTCATTAAGCTAACTAATTACAGAGCATATGCTTAATGTTGCATGAAGTCACAAATGCTTTTTGATGTATAATTCAATTGATTTTTGTCTGTCCAGTCCGAACGCAGTCCTGAGTTATATTCAAAACTCAGGTTCATGCTTGAGAAAATAAAGGTGCAATTTGTAAGCATGTTTTGGGCCATTATTAGTGTTGGAGTGTATCTGAAACTTTAAATACTTCTTTCTTGCACAAATGCATTTCAGTATTTAAACTATTAATGAACCCAGACTGTTGTTGCACCTATGTGTTGAATCAAAGGGCTGAATTTTTTGTTCAGCCGTGATGGGTGGACTCCAATCCAGAAGTGCATGGATCACTGACTCCCCCACTTTTGAAGCTCATATTATAAAATACAGATCAGCCAATTAATGGCAGCTACGTGGGTTCCCGGCCAGAGGTGCATACAGAGGACACACTGCTTACCCAATGGCTAAAGGAGGGTGGCATGTCCAGACACTATGATGGTAGGCCTGACCCAGAAGGAAGTCAAGGCCTCTCATTTAAAGGGGACGCTGGCATAGGACTTTCAGCTGCAAAGGGCCAAGGGTAATCATTAGGCAAAAGGATTTTTGTGGTGCTGAATATCTTAAATCTTTGATACAAATGAGTTCCAGTTCATGGGATGATTAATGGGACTGTTTACTTCAGAGCAATCATGATCTTATTGAGTGGCAGAGCAGGCTTGAGAGGCTGAGTGGCCTATTCCTGCTCCTAATTCATATGTTCATATGTTTGCTAAGGCATGAGAAAGCTGAATGCATTTCAAGCATAATCCTGATGATTGTAAGGAGTTCTTGAGCATCAGGCTGTGAGTTCTCATTGTCTCTTCACAATTGTACGAGAGAAAGGAGTGAGCTGCTGACCAGGGCAGAAGGTCAAGTACGGTCCTGAGGTTCGATGATAACTCCTGTGAATCCTCCTCCTGTCCGTAAGTGCCAGGCAAGAGGTCCTCATGCCAACTCATGCTAAGAGGAGACCTCCCAGCCTGACCAAAGTAGCCTAGACAGAGGTCGCATAGGAAATCAGTAGTCTTGGGGGTCGCCGGACAAACTTGGATTCAGTGTCAAAAGCACTTCAATGATCTTTTACTATCTGCCAAGGTGAATAAGGTGCCATTGTGGAGATGTACGTGCATGGAGAGATGTGGAAAGACTCAACCAGAGTATCATCTTGTGCGTTGATCAAAAGTGCAAGACGGCATGATGCACCAATGCCATTGTGCACTGCCCCAGGGCTAGGAAGGGGTTGTGGGGGTTGAGAAGAAAGGAAATAGTTGGAAGAAGCATGAAAGGTACATTGGCCATTTGGCACTGCAGCTTCAGACATATAAAGGAATGATTGTGAAATAGATTCTGAGGGAAACCTTCCCATCCTGTCTGCCATGGGACTCGTAGTGGGGGGTTGGGCTGGTGGCCGGGGGGTGGGGGGGAACCATGCAGAGGTCCGTTGACCTTAGGCCGGATTTGCCGGTTTTGGAGCGAGTGCAGCCGTAAAACCCCACCCTCCAAGTCATTGCAATATCACACTGTCTTTGCAGGAGAAAGGGGGCCCACAATGTCTGTGAAAGATCAAAGACAGGAGGCAGTGTGCCCAACCTGGTCATCCTCATGACCATAGAGTAAGAGGTCTTGGATCTTGCTTCCAATAAGTGGAGCTGGTCCACTGTGGGAGACAAGTAAGGAGGAAGTCCCTGGTGAAATTGCAGGAGGGATTATGTGCAATTCAGAGAGATATATATTAACAGGGCAAAGGGAAGGGTGCATGTTGCTATTTATATTGCTATTAAAGAGGCATCAATACCAGCTGCACGTTAACACTCTCATGCATTGGTGGGGAATGACTGAATAAACGTTGGTAGTTGTGTAAGCAATACAACAGTAACACCTCACAATGCTTTATGTGCT
This sequence comes from Mustelus asterias, assembly GCF_964213995.1. NCBI lineage: Eukaryota > Metazoa > Chordata > Chondrichthyes > Carcharhiniformes > Triakidae > Mustelus > Mustelus asterias. The sequence continues at coordinate 70,831,032 of NC_135813.1, read as the reverse complement.
GCAATGTGAAAATATGTCTTTGTACATTCTCTTGAAAGGTTGAAGAAGGCAGTAACCTTATCTGTTCTCGTCTCCTGTACAGTTGCGTCATCAAGCACTAGTGCTGTAAGTCCCCAAGGTCTGTCACCAACAAGCCTCAGGCAGTACAGTGTAAAATCCTATCTCTGCACCAGCACCAGCACGGATGCTAACACCTTGGCTGGGAATCGTGCCTTGGAACTAAGGGAAGCACAAAATGCTGAGGGCACATATCACAGTCACACATTCAGCTGCTGGAGAATGAGATGGAGCTGGCCCCTGGTGGTCAGAAGAGTTCTTGGAGGGAGAGCCAGATGCTTAGTCCCAGTCAAATGACGATCCTCTGGAATCGTCCATAAGGTGGCAAATGCTTAAAATCCAGTGTGAGATGTGTGTGGAGATGTGGTGGAGATACCTGAGGGATTGCACATTCCGGAACAGACTTTAGAGGTGTCCATCCAGCACTGTAATCATCCACTCAACAGAAAGCACAGCTTCCTCCATTGACAGCTTGGCGACTGTCCTAGAGGGACAGGCCCAGCAGCTCATAGAAGCAATCACAGATATGTGGTCTGACCTGCATTCCATCGCCCTACTTATGTGGTCAGTGGCCCAGGGCCAGGGCAATAGGAGGGAGATGACTCACATCCGACTCCTGGAAAGCAGGGAAGGCCAAAGGGACCTCATGGTGCCTTTCTGGCAACATGGTGCAGTCAATGATTCTTTGCAAATCCTGTGGTCTTTCTGACTAACTATTGTGGTCAGTGGTGAAGAAGATGTATAATTCCGCATAGATAAACATCACATCTGTAAAGACTGTTATAGTGGTGTCCTGCAGGCTGTGAAATGCCACTGAGGACCTCACACACAGCCTTCTTGTCCCTCCCGTCCAGAAATCTGGCCTCCTCCCTCACACCCACCAGTGAAGAGGAGATGAATCTCCCACAGGGATCACTATCCCCATATTGCTCAGAGCAGCAATGCTGCAATGTAGAAAAGTCACAAAGTCCACCGGTCTGCAGGCAAATGATTGGTTAGGAACCTTGATAATGTCCAGGGGTTCTGCTTCTTCCAAGAAGTCAAAAACAAGTCAAAAGGCATGGAGGTAGGATGGGAAGTGGGTGGGTGGGTGTTGGAGGGTGAGTGGTGAAGGAGAGAAGGCCTAAAATGTAACAAACAACTAGAAGGAAGTCCCAGAAATCGAAGGCAGGCCTTTTAGCCAACTAACCTTAGTACTCGATTGCCCAACAGAATGAAGAATGCATCATTCGGCACACTTTCTATCAAGGCAGGTGCATCAGGCCTGGAAAGTTCCAGGCTGCAGCTATCTGCCTTGGTAGTGGAAATGTGGACCATTGTGTTTATTTTTGTTTGGAATTTTGTCTGCTGGTGCAGAATAGATTGCCAGGGCACACTTTCTCTCATCTTGCATCATAGGACTGAAACTGGGGCATTTTCAAAACAAAAATAAGATTCTGCACATAGAGAATGACATAGAATCCCGACAGCGCAGGAGGCCGCCATTTGGCCCATCAGGCCTGCACCAACAACAATCCCACCCAGGCCCTGTCCCCGTAACCCCACATATTTACTCTGCAAGTCCCCCTGACACTAAGGGGCAATTTAACGTAGCCAATAAGGGCCACTAAGGGGCGTCTTGACAAGTACATGAATAGGATGGGAATACAGGGATACGGTCCCCGGAAGGGTAGGGGTTTTAGTTAAGTCGGGCAGCATGGTCAGTGCAGGCTTGGCGGGCCGAAGGGCCTGTTCCTGTGTTGTAATTTTCTTTGTTCAATCAACCTAACCTGCACATCTTTGGAGTGTGGGAGGAAACCAGAGCACCCGGAGGAAACCCACGCAGACACGGGGAGAACGTGCAAACGCCACACATACAGTCAGGCAAGGCCAGGATCGAACCTGGGTCCCTGGAGCTGTGAGGCAGCAGTGATAAACATTGTGCCACCATGAAGAGACGTGACGGAAACCTCAATGAAAGATTACCAATCTGAAATGTGAACTCTGTTTCTCTCTCCATGGATGCAGCCTGATACACTGAGCATCTTCAACTTTTCTCTTTTTATTTCATTTTCAAAACAACATATAACATTAAGTTGTCACTGATTTGCTGAGCAACAGAGGAATCTATGGCTTGTGGTTACATATGCTGGCACTCCCTGAGACAGAGTAAATGTTCCATTTTAGGAGTCTTATTGTAATATTCTTTGAGGATTTTCCAGTAGAGGGAGAAGTCTTGGAAATCATTCACTTCCAGTTGATTTCATCTGGATTATGATTTAGCTTCTTGTAAAGTAACCAGTATTTTCTCTAGGTTCTGATTGAAAAGCTATCAAAATACATAGTAATTCTAGAAAAACAGTCAGTGTTCATCAAAATCTCTAACCAAAAAGCATGGCTCCCTTCAGCAGCTAAAGTAAAAAGTTACTTTAAAAGTTTATTTATTGGTCACAATAATCGAACCCGGGTCCCTGGTGCTGTGAAGCAGCAGTGCTAACCACCGTGGTGCTGTGCCACCCCGCTACTTGTCACATGCAGTTTTTCTTTATTACCAAAGATTGGAAATAACTCTGGGTGGCACTTCTGGGTCAAAACTGGAAATACTTTGGGGACAGCGAAGCCTAAAAGACCTGTTCATTGTGAGAAAAAAAATCTGAAGACATGAAACCAAGTTGGAGAACTGCGCATTGAGAGAAGGAAGGGTGGGGTGGATGTGCCTTTCATCAAATTATGGATAAGCACATTGGGCACACACAAAGCTTACATTAACACTGCAATTAAGTTACTGTGAAATTCCCCTAGTCGCCACACTCCGGCGCCTGTTCGGGTCAATGCACCTAACCAGCACGTCTTTCAGAATGTAGGAGGAAACCGGAGCACCCGGACGAAACCTACACAGACATGGGGGGAATGTGCAAACTCCACACAGACAGTGACCCAAGCCGGGAATCGAACCCGGGTCCCTGGTGCTGTGAAGCAGCAGTGCTAACCACCGTGGTGCTGTGCCACCCCGCTACTTGTCACATGCAGTTTTTCTTTATTACCAAAGATTGGAAATAACTCTGGGTGGCACTTCTGGGTTAAAACTGGAAATACTTTGGGGACAGCGGAGCCTAAAAGACCTGTTCATTGTGAGAAAAAAAATCTGAAGACATGAAACCAAGTTGGAGAGCTGCGCATTGAGAGAAGGAAGGGTGGGGTGGATGTGCCTTTCATCAAATTATGGATAAGCACATTGGGCACACACATGTCCCCAAATTCCATCCATTAGACCCAGCCCACCAACCAGGAAGAGCATTGACATCCCACTAAGTCAAATTCCATTTTTGACCAATGCTTAAGCTCATCTGACCCCACTGCAAGGTGTAACACAGCCCCTGAGCATGCCGTAGAGGCAGAAATGCTGCTGGAAAATCACAAAGCAATATTTGCGGTGTCCCTACAAACTCAACAATTCAATCTGTCCACTGCCCACTGAAGGAGGGAGCATGGTGTCAGCGTGAGAATGGTTCAAGTACAAATTCCTTTATTCATTTCAATTAGGGTTTGGTGCATTCAATTTCCATTGTAGGTCGCTAATGCACTCCATAAGTTCTTAAATAGCAGACTAATAAAAAGGTGAAACTATTGGATATATTATACAGCACCATAGCACCTATGGAGTTTAGCTGTTTTTGTTTAAATAAGGAAGCTCCAACTGTGCAAGTGTTTAGATTTCAGATTGCCCAGATTCAGACAATGTATCTTAACATACCTACTCATTACAGGTGCTGAGTTTTCCATCCCAACACCAAATGGCTGGGGATTTGCATCAGGTGTTTCTACCTGTCAGATGGGACTCCCTAATTTTACAGCCCAGGTAGCACCTAGGTAGAAATAATGGAATAACTGATGTTAAGATCACAAAATGAGATGCAACATCATAGGGTGAACTGATTTCAATGCTGTGAGTATGAGGTGTTGAATAAATTGTCAGGATGTTGCATTTGTAAGTTAGTTATTTTATTTGGATCACACCGTAAACAAATGCAGTTAATTTAAAATGTTATCTATCTTATATTAAGTTGATCTTTCTCTATATCCTTGCTATGACTGTAACACTACATTCTGCACCCTCTCCTTTCCTTCTCTATGTACGGTATGCTTTGTCTGCAAAGCACGCAAGAAACAATACTTTTCACTGTATGCTAATACATGTGACAATAATAAATCAAATCAAAATAAATATTATTGATTCTTACAATTGTATCTTATTGCTCAGCAGAGCACATACCTGATTAACTTTCTCTAAAGTAGGAAAAAGTAAAAAACTCTGTTGTGTCTATACATAATGATTTACTCCCTGTTTACTGCAAATTCATATCTTTGAAACAACACTAATATACATTTTCAGTTGTTGTACAAAGGGTTTCATGGCAAAATTGATGTGCAAAGCCTAATGTGCCAGAGGTAATCTGTTGAGGGGGAGTCATCTGATCTAAACATTTAATCTATGGGTGTGCATACATACTAAACAGCTCTACGGAGAGAAATCAGCAGCTGCAGCTATCATCTTTTCTTCTCCCACATTACGAAGGAGCTCAAAACAAGAATATCTCTTTAATTGCTTGTAAGGAATTGTAGCAGGGACCTGGTAATTTAGGACCCAGTGCCGTTCGTTTTTGAAGCAGGATTTTAAAGTGCATTCTGAATTTGCAAACAGAGAGGATAATAAAATGAAACTAATTTCAGTGGAAATCTCAATTGAGAGTTTTCGAGAGCCAAAATGTAAATGGAATGAAATAGTCTGCTCTTTATCAATGTTGAATGTGGGTTGCAGACATTTGAGGCTAATTACCGATGAGTTAACAGCTAACAGCATAAATTGTAAAAAAAAAGATAACACATTTTAAAGGGCAAAATATAAAACTAACCAACCAGAATAAAACTGTTGCGTCCACTGTAATATATAAAATTGTTGAGATTTATTGACTCATGCATATGTTGCATTATCCACATGAAAATAAATGTGCACTTTTTGTCTATCCATATTTATTACAGTATTAATCAGTGCGGTGCATGAGAGCTTTGCTCTGCAAACTTTTAATGCATCCTATGTTTTAAACGTGCACATTAACCTGTCTTTGGACTGTGCTGACCTAGGCAGACTGAATGAAATTGGAACAGAGGCTTTTGCAATTTTGATGTGTTACTCTGTTGGCTGTAAATAGAGATACCACCCAATATTTCAATGAAACTTTTTCAGCATATATAAATCAGGCAAACTAACCCGCATATATTAAAAACTGCAATGGCAATAGACCTCAGTAAGCGCATACTGGGATTACTCGCTGGTTGCAAGCCACTTTCTGCTTTAAATTAATGCTGCTTCAAAGCATAAATCCAGGCCAGATGCTCTCCAATCAGCCTAAATGTTTCCAGCCATTTATTTGTGGATTAGTATTTATTCGGAGCCATAGCTATGCTACTGAACCATGTAGATTGCGATTGGTTGCAGTTATACTGCTATTTTTGCATCATTGAACACTAGAAGCCATTTAAGCATGACATAAAAGTGAAATACAACTAGGGAATCAGCTCCCAATCTGACTGCCAAAGAGTCAAATCAAAAGCAAAATGCTGGGGACACTGGAAATCTGAAATGAAAACAGAAAATGCCAAAAATAATCAGCAGTACAGGCAACTCCAACAGAGAGAGAAGCAGAGTTAATGGATGGAATTTAATGGAGTCTGCCATACTCCCTTATCCATTTTGCATCTACAGTGATGGTGTAAACCACTTGGTCACTGATTTGAGGCAACATGCCAGGTGGGCTGGGAATATCACATGGGAGGCTAAGCATCCAAATCCCAGTGGTGGGCAAACAGTCTCGTATTTAGCGTGTGGCAGGACGGGCTTGACATAGGCAATCTGCCTGCTGGTGGTGGATAGGCAATTAGACTTGTTAATGAGCCACTTGAGACCAATTAACCCTGAGCCCTGAGGGATTGAATGGTGGCTCAGGGATTAGCTGGACTCACATGGGTCTACTTGAGAGGCATCCAGGAAACATTGTTGGGTTTGCCAGCAACCTATCAGGTTGGAGGGAGTGGAGTGGGAGTCTCGTTCACAGGCACTCAATGCACGATCGAGGGACACAGCATTGGGAAAGGGTGGGGTGCCCAATGACAGTCAGTCCCTTATCTTGCATCTGACCCTACTCCCACCTGTTCACTGATGATCCCCTTTTTACGACCACCATTCCACCCCACTTACCACTCTCCAGGAATCCAGTGACAATCCCTGGTGAAGGCCTCAATTGATTGGGAGCCTTGGCTCCCAATGGCACTGCCAGTACTAGAGAATCACTGGCCTCTGAGTGGCCAGTAGTTCTGGGGGTGGGATTTCTGCCCTACTGGAGGACTTAATCTGCAGGAGACCCAATACTGTCCAGATAAGTGTTGACTTCTCTGAAGTAGATTTAGGCCCCTCGTGCAAAGGCAATGTAGGATTCCCACCGGTGTTCCAACTGATGCGTTCCCCAATCACCAAAATGAACTTTTGCCCAATGTTTCAGGTTAATGACCTTTCATTAGAACCGTTGAGATCTGATGAAAGTCACAGACCTGAAACGTTAACTTTTTTCTCTCTCCACTGATCTCTCCATAGTCCTGCCAAGTGTTTTCAGCATTTTCTGTCTTTTCTAAACTAAGGTCAACCAGTGTGAAGCTTCCTCCATGATGCTGCCACACACCACTTGGGATCTTAATTTTGCAATATACTTCCTGTCCAGTGTGAAGCCGGGTTCAAAAAGTCCAGGGTCATCTGTGCAATCTCCTGCTGGTTGTCCTTCACATTCTGGACCTATCACCCTCAGACCTGTTGTGCATTATAACAACCAAAGCCATAAATTTAGACCTGAGCTGTTTCCAATTGTGGCCATTTTCCATGACCAGCTTCTCCCCGCAACCTCTCAACTATCACCCATGCTAACACTATCTACTCAGCACAGATCAGGGTTTAATGCTGAAACCTTCTTCAGCTACGTGGCTCAGTCCTGCATCAGATTGTGAGGTTACTGGGAAGAGTTTTGCACTATAATTTTCTAAACACATATTTCAGGCCACTACTCGGTAGGTTTGTCTTAATGTGCCACATTAAACTGAACTCTTAAATGCAGGATAGGACACGAGGTATTGTTAGTTTTCAGTGACTCACACTGCTCACAAAGGGCAGTACAAAGTTACCTCAAAGCAAGTTACCATCTAGGTTATTGAATAATCCTGTATAGTTTATTCTTCATTCGTAAGACTTGCTAAAGATTCAGATTTAATCTTGTTTTATAGCTATGTCAAATTCTGACTTACTAAAAAAACAATTTTTATAAGAGAATGATTTGTTGCCATCATAACAAAGTAAGTAGAATATACAATCTTGCATATTTCCACAATGGAAATCATTAAATATTCTGTTTAATGGTCTTGCAAACATTTTAAAGTACATTAAGTTTTCAGCAGTGAAAACTTATTCTCTGAGATCTGCGAATTAAATGTTTTCATCTGGGGTTGTCTGATTAATCTCCTTCAGTCAAGCCATAATAAACGTATACTCAAAAATATCGGCCCATTTTTAGATAGAGGCCTGGACCTTTGAAGCTTTGATCTTTCTACTTTGGTTCAAAGGTACAAGGTCATCTTAAAATCCGTGTTTGTGACCTACTAGCATGTTCCTTGAACTTACCACAATTCAAATCCACTGCCAAATTCTGACATAGTTCATGTATAAAGCCAAGAAGTTTTGGTGTAAATTGCAGTTAAAATTCCAAAACTTAATAAAATGTCTTAATATAAACTTGAAGCCACATCAGGTGTGTAACACATGCGGCAGAATACCCAAACGATAAACTTGTGTAAAGATCTTTTTAAAACCCGTAGAAGACATGTGCTATACTATATAACAATAATCATCTCCTGGCTTCACTTTTGGACATCCGCATTGCATTTTCTTTTCGTTTATGGGTATATCAAAGAATGTCACCATGGTTACTGAAATGACAAAGCCTGGACAGATAAATTATCACTTAATTGAAGCAACTGAATCAATTAACTGCAAATGCCAGTTTCATTGTATCTAAAAATGGTGAAATTGAATGTAGTGAAATACCATTAGTGAAATATTTCTGATTTGCCAAATCATTTACAATGAAACTGAATAGAACAGCCCTCTTCTTATAGTGAAATTAGTATCTGCTTATAGTGAAAAAGTGAATGCTCATCAATTCTTTCATTGTTCAGACATAAGAGCATTGGAATGTGCCTCGCAGATCAATGCAAACCAGTGCCTCCAGTCACAGAGCACTTAATCCCTGTCAGCACACAGACTGTTTCTCTTAATTGCACTTTCAAAACATTCATCTGAGTTCAGCTACAGGAAACAGTCAGTCTCAAGATCCCAGTTCTTTCTGCATGCAGTCAGATTCAGGTCAAGCCTACAGGCCCCACAACCTGAAGAAACAATGAATACAACACCCATTTTTGAATTAGAGGCTTTGATTCAATGTGGAGAATTGCAGCAATTTTAGGTTGGGGTTGAGTGTTCCTTTTGTACCTGAACTTGAACTTAACGTTTTTTCTATTGCACCAAACTATCAGTCAGTTAAATTCAATCAACTCCCATATTTTATCACTCACCAATTCTCACAATAAAAGACTTGCACTGTCTGCTTATAAACAAACAGACAGTAGATTGCGACTAAAAATTGTGCTTTAATCCCTTGGTTCGGATAATTCCCATAAACAACACAGGCTGTGTGGTTTATGATGTCATCTGACTCTTTCAGTTAAATTATAGCCTTATTACCTACTCCTAGCCATCCCTAATTCCTTTATTATACCCTCTTGTAAGTCAAATCATATTATTATTCTGTAGTGATACCATCACATAGCCTCTCATAGACTTTATTCAATCCAATTCCGGCAGTTCCTAAATTCCCATTAGTGTTTTTTTTTCCACTGTACTGCAATTATAAAACAATATTGTATATAAAAATAATAGACTGTCAAAAGGATTAAATTTGGTCTCTGGATCCCTAACCTTCCTAACACCTGATATTACCTGAGCCCCTCAACTAACTAAAGCCATCCTGAACAACCACACTTAAACGGAGAATACTTTTTCATTTCACTTGATAGCTTGAAGTGAACAAAGTGGATCATGTATATTTATATAAAGATTACTTGAAATCAGTGTGAACAAGCCATATAGATTTGCACTTGTCCACCTGGGAGGCACGACAGCTCAAAAGCCATATTTCTTTGTGAAACGAAATAGCGGGCAAGGTCCTTCTGGGGTTTAGCAGTTCACTTCAAGAAAGCACTGCAAAAAGAACACTGTGAGGAAAACTCTTGTTTGAGAGAAAAACAATCAGCAAAAATAAGTTGTCAGAATATCCCATGATTTGCCTTCTAGGGGATATAGATCAAATTTGAACCTTTTACTCATATTTAAGAATAACCAATTTTAATTGAGAAATTTGATTTAATTTCCTGATGTCTGTCCTTTGTGGTAATTAAATGACATTAACATTGGTAGATTTACAATTGTGATTTCTGCCACCAATTGGATAGATTTGGAACTAATAAGAAATGCGCTGACTTTGGTTAGACTGCATTTTATGGATCATTTAGGCCTCTTCATTAGGAGAAAAATGGCATGAAGAACTACTGCAGTTTAAACACTGTTTAAGACATCATTCTATTCTGCAGTTAGACATCAGGTAAATAACAAACCTGTTGGTGACATATTCAAATTGGACCCATAACAATAGCTGGAGTGACTCATTGCCTGCCCAGTAACTATAAATCATTTTCAGGGTGAAAATAAAGTTCTGTTGAAGGAGATAACAGTTATATGGAAAGCACCAGAATATGAGTTGATACCAAAGCAAACAGAGAAACTGCTTTGAGACAAGCTTCGGTTGAGTACACGTGAATAATCCTTCAAATTCGATATCCAAAGAGTGGGAAATTTATTTATTAGAGTCACAAGTAGGCTTATATTAACACTGCAATGAAGTTACTGTGAAAATCCTGTGAAATGTCGCCACAATCCGGCACCTGCCCAGGTACACAGAGAGAATTTAGCATGGGCAATGCACCTAACCAGCACGTCTTCCAAACTGTGGGAGGAAGCCAGAGCACCCGGAGGAAAGTCATGCAGACACTGGGAGAACATGCAGACTCCGCAAAGACAGTGAGCCAAGTCAGGAATCCAACCCGGGTCCCTGGCACTGTGAGGCAGCAGTGCTAACTATCTCACCACCCTACCGCCCCATGCCGAAATTTATGTATGGCCATGTTTCCAAAACTTTCTGGGACAAAGAAAATATCAGGTTTTACAATACTGGTACAGGTTGCCTAGGATAACATCAAAAATTTTAAGTCTGCTTTCATAAACTTTACTGCTCAAAATGTATAACTGATATTGCCGACCAAACCTTTGACTTCAACTCCTTCTATGTGACACGGTCATGTTTTTCCCACTTTCAACATTTTATGCTTCACTGAAAATGGAAAAAGAAAGTGAGCAGAATGTTGCAAAAATATAGACTGCCTATACTCTGTCTAACTTTTAAAAAATTGATTATGGCACCTCCATCAATTAACCATTACCAAAAGAGTCCAAGATAAAATTAAGTCAAAAATATGGACTGGAGGATCCAAAGCGCAAAAAAATGTTTCAAAATAGTGGCGACTAATTTAAAAAGATCTCATTAAAGAATGAACGTTCTTCTAAGTTAATTCTGGTTTACTGCTTGTATCCATGGTAACCATCCGAGGGGAATGATTCCTCTGGCCAAGTCTTGGTAATTGTGTTTGTGAAGATTTCTTCTCTGAGGTCTACCCTTTAAAACTCGTTTCAAATTTTGCCACAAATACTGAACAGTGGAAGTGAACCTTTGGCTTTGTGCTGTATTCCCACCTCTGAGTCTGAAGATGCAGGGTTTGAACCGTCTAAGTGAGTTCTGACTGGAGTTCTGGCTCTGAATTCTGAGTCGACATCCAGTGGGAATGGGAACCCTACTCCCCCTGATTTGTACAGGTTTTAGGAGACCATCAAAGCTATGAGACTAACTATCCTATCAGATGGGATAAAATGATGACCATGGAAGGCACATTCATGATGTGGCCTGTCAGATTACTAATCTGCTGGCAAATTCTTCCACTACTTCCTAATATTCTCTGAAGGAATAGTATAAACATAAAGAAACAACTGAACAGAGGAAATCTCTAAAAATGTATTTACAATGTTGCCACTACTAGCAATTAAAAAACCTCTTAACCCCACCCTCCTCCACCTAGCTCTCCAAATATCAGTCAAGTATAAAGAATGATTTGGTGACACCACATAAGCGAAAAGGATGTCAGGGCCAAAAATGATCAAGTTTCAGCTGATTAATATCTCCTACTTTCTTCTGATCCAAAAGATCCTTCTGGATCATGAATGATTAACAACCTCCCCCTCCCCCACAATATTTCCTTGCTTGTAGAATCCATTTAACATCATAGAATCCCTACAATGCAGAAAGAGGCCATTCGGCCCATCGAGCCTGCACCGACAACAATCCCACCCAGGCCCTATCCCCCTAACCCCACACTTATTTACTCTGCTAATCCCCCTGACACTAAGGGACAATTTAGCATGGCTAAACATCCTAACCCGCACATCTTTGCAGTGGGAGGAAACCGGAGCACCCGGAGGAAACCCACGCAAACATGGGGAGAACGTGCAAACTCCATACAGACAGTCACCCAAGGCCAGATTCAAACCTGGGTCCCTGGCGCTGTGAGACAGCAGTGCTAACCACTGTGCCACCATGCTGCTCTCATATCTTACCATTACAGAGTTTTGGAGAGGTAACAACATGGCTGTCCTGCAGATGTTTTCTGTTCTGCTTAAGTATGACAGTTGATTGATTGAGCGCTGCAGTTTTGGAATTGTGATATATTTTTCAAATATGCAGCTTTGGGCAGGTCAACATGAAAATGTAAAGCAGTCGCTGAGTAAATTCAGCATTTCACTAACGTAGTTGGGTAATGCTGTGAAACAGTAACATATATAGAAGCAAAGTCTTTCAATATTGGTAAAAGATTATACAGTTGTATCATAATCAAAATAAATGCTTTAACTTTCAGTTTCCTTGTGACTTAATTTTGTTAAAGGTGGTATTCTTCCTCATAAAATGCAGTCACTGGAAAAATAATCATACATTTGGATTCAAGGAAGCTAAAAATATGCATGTTTGAATTCAACAGGATGCATGGTGATTTTTAAAATATGTGGATTTTGACAAAAGATGTATGGCTATTTGGTGAAATGTACACAGGCGGCCTGCCTCTCACCCGTGATGAGAAAATAGCTTGTGGGAGTCTCTGTGGTTATCTTGTATGAAACATTGTGGCCCAGAAGTTGGATCGTGGTCAAGTCAGGGAGTGATCCTGCTGTTACTCATGCTGCATGTACCTAAAGATGCCAATGACAGGAGCACAAGAAATTGGCCCATGCACCTCATTTGTTGGTTACACCGAGTTGCAAGAGGTAGTTAGCCAGGTGAGCCAGAAGGAGCCTGGAGGCCACTAGGTGAGCTAGAAGCTCCAGGTTTAAATCCCCCTCCCTGCATGATTGTTGGTCATGGAAGAAACCTTCATAATGTGGCTCAACAGGTTAATAATCAGCCTTCTGATCCTTCCAACACTTCCCCACTATTCCCCAAAGGGAAACAAGTGTGTGTGAAGATGCCAACCAAACAAACAAACAAGGAGTTGCTGGTGTCTGTCATGGTCCCAGACTCATCTTTCCCACCCGAGGGAAGCACAAAGGTTGGCTAATTCGGATACCATAGAATCCGTACAGTGCAGAAGGAGGCCATTTGGCCCATCAAATCTACAGCAACTCTCTGAAAGAGCATCTTACCCAGGCCCAACCGCCTCCCCAGCCCTATTCCCATAACCCCACACATTTATCATGGCTAATCCATCTGACCTACATATCTTTGGACACTAGGGGGCAATTTGGCACGGCCAGTCAATCCATCGTGCACATCTTTGGACTGTGGGAGGAAATGGGAGCACTTGGAGGAAACACACACACACGCACGCACACACGCACACACACACGCACACACACGCACACACAGGGAGAACATGCAAACTGCACACAGTCACCCAAGGCCGGAATTGAACTAGAGTCCCTAACCACTGTGCCACGCTATTGCCACCATATCTCTGTATGAGCTGAGGTGGTAAGGAGAATCTGAAAGTCCATCGTGGCAGTGGGTGTGCGTGCTTTCATTCGGCACTGTAAATACAGAGTACACAATATTAATGAAGGTACCTCGACATATATCCAGGGTGCATGCCTGAACCAGCATTTGGTGCGGAGGCAATCAAAAGAGAGTTGAGCAGTAGCTGGCAGCAGTCTGTTCATTTCATGTGGAGTTAGGAGCTTCACCAAAACAAACAATACACTTTTGGTCCCTTTCAGGACCTTTGGTCTGCCCACCAAGCACCTGACAATACCAGCCCCAGTATGATGGGGCAGACTGTGGTCAGGTGCAAACAAATTTTGCAAAGGGACCCTCAACAGAGTTAAGCCTTCTATTTGCATGTGCAAAGGGTCAAACGGTGTTTCAGGAGATCACTTGACCATCTACTTAGACATCTTTACCAATATTGCAGGCAGTGCACTTCCAGCGCAGAATGAATGTGGGCCATATAACCTGTTATGTTGGACCCTTAGTCATCCACCTTATGGCTGTAAAGCAAGCACAGCCTGATCCTGATTCTGGGCCTGTATGTTTACAAAAATATGTTGTTGAAAGTGATATCACAAGGTTGATCCTGCAACTGATTAGATCAAGTAAGCATAGGAAGATAACCTGGATCTTGCAGGACAAAATGTTTTACTGCTTGACTGTTTTAAGGTTCATTCTTTTTACACAGACAACACAACCCCTCCAACTGCTACACGGTTAACAGGGTCAGCTTCATGACTGTGATTAATAACAGCATGTGACTTGGTATCGCTCTCAAACAAGAGCCTTTACAGCAGGGCACATGTTACTGCTATTCTGGAATGTTGTGCAGGTTGATCCCACATTTACAACCAAGCTGTCAATTTCAAAGTAAAGCTTTTTTTCCCCCCCTACTATCTGACGATTCAGGCAGCTGGTATGTTCTCCATTGTCTATTTTGCTTCCCATTAGACAAAAGAAATACCTCATACCATGCACAATGTTGTGATGTGTCTGGTGCTTTCTGAGATAACATAGACACTTATGTTATTTGCATTTATGGTTTTGGATTTGGCATTAATTTTTTTTCATCATAATGCAGAAGCAGAATTTTTAAAAAGACTGTCAAAAGAAAACCTGTCTTTGGGCAATGGTATATCGAGTCCATTGTGGCTGCAAACACTTCTTTGACAGGTGTTACCAAACCTCAGGTGAAATTTCACCTCGAGTTTTATTTCACTAATCTTCAATCAAAGAAAGGGCGATTGTTCTGCATCGTGGAGGAGCCAATTACTTAACAAAGTCTCACTATGCCCATGGCTCAAGTTCCAGCTCTCCTTGGACAAGGGGACAAATTTTTGTTGTCCTTTGGGAAAATTGCCTCTTTGCGGTAGGATAGGTGTAGCAAAACCATGGACCTGTTATATGTTCATGATATTCTGTGTGCTGAACAGCCCACGGCCAATCTTTGCACGTACATATAGGCAGAAACTTTTCAAAACACTGTCCAATCTATTCTGCCACATTATGGTTATGACATTGTAAAACTGTGAGTCAGCTGTAAGAATGTTTTAACATTTATAGTCACAAGTAAGGCTTACATTAACACTGCAATGACATTACTGTGAAATTCCCAGAGTCTCCACACTCCAGCGCCTGTTCGGGTCATTGCACCTAACCAGCATGTCTTGGAGACTGTGGGAGGAAACTGGAGCACCCGGAGGAAACCCACGTAGACATGGGGAGAACGTGTAAACTCCACACAGACAGTGACCCGAGCTGGGAATCGAACCCTTGTCCCTGGTGCTGTGAGGCAGCAGTGCTAACTACTGTGCCACCATGCCACCTCAATGTTATGCAAGTGACAAAAGGAATATAATCATCAAATGAGAGGACAGTTTTGAATTCCATGTAAATTCTTCTTCATTGATGTTTGGCTGTCATCCAACTGCTAGCGACATGTTAACCACTCCTGATGAGGAAAGCACTGTGTAACATGCAACAACTGTTGTTCAAAAATGTTTTTTTTAAAACATCCTGCAGCTTTGCATACACAGATGAGCATAGTCGGTGTGGGCAGTTTGCCCTGTCTCACTAAGCTTACTGGTTGCAGTAGATTTAAGGCACACCCCAGTCCCCCGAAAGTTAATTGTTTCTTTTCCCCTGAAGCAAGTGCTTTCTTCTGCTGCTGCATTCATGTTTAGTCTTGTCTCCTGCAAGAATACAGCATTTTCCTCTTAAGTATAAGGTCTGAAGCAAGGGATTGCGGCAACAGACGGAATAATTTTAACCAGCCCTCTAAAAGAATTCTCAGTCTCCAAATGAGTTTAAACAAATGAGATTATTTAGCGTCTGAAATAAAGCAGCAAACGCAAGTGCCAAAGTGTCAAATTACGCCTAGCTCAATCATGAAAATGACTCCAAGAAAGATCCAAACTTCGATTCCCAGCATCTCAATCAGATTAGACAAACATTGCGCAAAGCATATCAAACTGAATTTGTTAACAATTAATATATTTGTTACTCAACTCAGCAAAAGTCCATGACATTTTACAACCACACACTTTGGACCTAATTTTCTTTCCAGGGTCCCAATTCCACTCTCAGAATTAAATGCAGATGAGGAACCCACAGAAGACATATTTGGAAAAGGCAGCTGATTAAGGTTGGCAGCTAGGCTCTGGAGTCTGGAGGGCCAATAGGAGGCCATTCAACACTAATAGGTTGGGAGTCTCACTGTCCGAGGTGGGAGCTGTTGAAGTGGGTAGCACCAGCACCTCCATTTCTACTTGCTGGCCAACAATTAG
The DNA here is from genome assembly GCF_964213995.1 of Mustelus asterias. Taxonomy (NCBI): domain Eukaryota; kingdom Metazoa; phylum Chordata; class Chondrichthyes; order Carcharhiniformes; family Triakidae; genus Mustelus; species Mustelus asterias. The sequence continues at coordinate 70,814,918 of NC_135813.1, read as the reverse complement.
GTAAAGAAAGAGGGCCAGGAGAGGTCAGGGTTTCAGACTGAAGGGGAATTTGATTCCCGGTTTGGGCCTCTGTCTCCCTGTGTCTGCGTGGGTTTCCTCCGGGCTCTCCGGTTTCTTCCCACAGTCCAAAAGATGTGCCAGTTAGGTGCATTGGCCATGCTAAATTCTCCCTCAGTGTACCCAAACAGGCGCCGGAGTGTGGCGGCTAGGGGATTTTCACAGTAACTTCATTGCAGTGTTAATGTAAACCTACTTGTGACAATAAAAAAAACTTAAACTTAACCCACCGCCCCCCCCCCCCCCCCACCCCGCCCACCCCCCCTCAGCTCCTCACAGTAACAACAAGCACTGCAGGAGTTACAGCTGATTTTCGGAGCAATGCCTTCCAAATAGATTGGATCCACTGGCTCTGATGTTTACCCACCCTACCGTTGGGAGGCTGCCACATTTTCAGGTTTGATGTGCTGACACAACGGGTACACCATACGCCAGATTGAAAATTCGGTCAAGATCAGGAGAATGCCTTTAATTAAGTCCTTAAGGGGCTCAGTTTACAGGACCCACCGACTCTTGCAAAATCACTCGGAGGTAGTACCACACCAGAAAGCCGGCACACCGTTCAGCCACGCCAAATTGCAGCCTTGCCCACCTTCAGTCCTGCCTCCTCAGCCAAACAAAAAATTTGGTCCCTGGTTCCTTTATTTACAAACAATTTGGTTGATAAAAGTCTGTTCTGTGAGACAGCTAAGTAGCTGCTATATACAGTGTTATTTCACTGAGTGTGCTTTAACTAATAGGTACTTATATTGGTAGTAAAGGGTGTCACATTTCAGCGGTGCTAATATTAGAATGTCTTATTGTTGATTATGTGAAAGTGTTACAAGTGGCATTAAAAACAGGGTTTGCATATTTATAAATATTCTCAGTTCCTTCTAAATATTTAGACATGAGGAGCTAACAACCACTGTTAAACTTGTTCTCGGAATGGAAGCAGAGCAAATGGCAAGGCAAATGCTTGGAATTTCCTGTTGGGTTCAGGATTCCCACATGGTTTGGTCTACTGGCCTGAGACCAGCATGCTTGGCAGGGGTACAGTAATAATGTGCAGTGTATACTTTCCTCACAGTCTAGTTGTAGTAAAAGGACATTTAATGTGTTGGAACGCTTGGATGAATAAATAATACAGTTCTTTTGAGACTAGAGCTATCTTTTCTCACTCAAAGTGTAACAAGAATTGCAATACTAATTTTCCTTTGCATAACATATTAATTACATTCACTGTATATTTAAAATAAGATGAAACCAAATTCACTATGGGGGCAAGAGTAAAGTTCCCCACATACGTGATTTATTCATAGTAGGTTCTTTCAGTGAGTACTGAAAGGACTCATTGCAGAGCTGTCTATCACTGCGCCTGCAATCGCTTTCCATAATTTGTCCATTAAGTAAGGACTTAGCTTGAAAACTTACCTCATTGTAAGGAATGCAAAACGGGAGTCTGGTATTTACTTTGGCAGTTCTTGGTCATTCTAAGCATAGTTAAAATAAGCAAAGTTTTGAATTGATATAAAATGGCATTGAACCACTATTGAGAGAAACAGCAGCTGTTGTCACAGCAGTGACTGTGTGGTTAAAAGAGGCACGCATGTGTGATATTGATCAGATTGTGCATAAGTTGGATGGTGCATTTTTGGCAGCGAGCTGGATGAGATGTTATTGATGTCATGTGCAGGGACATGAGTGCACAGGTTCTGAGGTTATATAGAGTTACAGAGGGAGAGATTGAGAGACAGCGACTATATGAAACATGTCAAATAAGTCCTTGCCACGGAATGGGCGCCAATCTATCTTGTTTTCATTTTAAGTGTTTGTATGTACAATATCTGTTTCAAATTTTTGTTATCATATTTCCCACTTCTTACTTTCATTTTCACCTGTGCCTTAGCCTAGCTTTGCCAGACTGTTATCTGTCTATTGACTTGCCATCATAGGAGCGATATCGCTATGTAGTAAATGTATTGTTTACATTTTCTTTCCTGTAATCATTCTTATTAAGGGGTTTCTGATTTGCAAGCCAGATGTTCATCACAGCATCCAGGTCCCACCAAAGTACAGAAACCCAATCCAGCCAGGAGAGTGTAACTAATGATTTCAAAGTGTTTGCCTCTTATTATATGTCATGTGATGATGAGCTCAATGAGTCAATGTCATTCGATCAGCTCCATGTATCCAACAACACATGGATTTGGATCACTCTCCTTTCCTAACATGTTTGTCAACAAATTCCAGTATTTTACACTTAAGAGAAACTTTGCTATCAGATCAGTGAGTTGTCAGGCAGGCTTAAGTTTTAAGTTTATTTATTAGTGTCACAAGTAAGCTTACATTAACACTGCAATGAATTTACTGTGAAAATCCCCTAATCGTCACACTCCGCGCCTGTTCGGTTCCACTGAGGGAGAATTTAGCATGGCCAATGCACCTAACCAGCACGTCTTTCGGACTGTGGGAGGAAACCAGAGCACCTGGTGGAAACCCATGCAGACACGGGGAGAATGTGCAGACTCCGCACAGACAGTGACCCAAGATGGGAATTGAACCCGGGTCCCTGGCACTGTGAGGCAGCAGTGCTAACCACTGTGCCACCACGCTACCCATAAGGTTTAGCTGTGGAACAGCCAAAAGGGATCTGTAGCAAAAGCTCAGTGCTACAACATGGAGGAAATAAGGAGTGAATAAGGAAAAATGTTTCCCAATGGCAGAAGCGCAAGCCAGATGTTACAGATTTAAGCATTTTAGTTGAACTTGAATTGGGATTTATGCCAGTGAATAAGGTGTAAGTATACATGTGGCAGATACACTTGGCAGCTCGAGTTAAGTGCTGTGCGTTTTTGTTCCTTAGTAGTATATCTTGTTCATTGTCTTCAAGTCTGCTCCAATGAAATGCTCCTTTTAGGATAACAGTCAGATCTGATGCCAAGTTACCATTGGGCACTGCTTTAGAAGCATGTGACATGTATCCTCGGACCACCCTTCATTTGAGGATGAGGGCAAATACCTTTCAACTTGGGTCAGCAGTCATGCTCTCGATTCTGAGTCAGACAGTTGTGGGTTAAAGGCACCCTCTGGGATTTGATCATATTATGCAGAACTGAGAGAGTTCTGCATTGTTGGCGTCATCTTTCAGATGAGGTGTTAAACTGAAGCCCATCTGCTTGTTCAGTTGGATGTAACAGATCCCTTAGCACTTTTCTAAGGAACAGCGGGAAATTTACCCAGTGTCCCAACCAACATTCATCCCCCAACAGACACCACCAAAACAGATGAACTATTATTCATCTCATTGTTGCTTGTGGAGCCCTGGTGTCTGCAAATTGGCTATTGTGTTTGCTGACAGAGCAACAATTACTACACTTAAAAACTGATTTCATTGATAGTTAAGTGCTTTGAGACATCTTGAGGACATGACTGGCACTATATAACTGCATGTATTTCTTTCTTTAAAGTTTTAAAAGTTTACTTATTAATCATAAGTAAGGCTTACATTAACACTGCAATGAAGTTACTGTGAACTTTCACCACATTCACCATATTCCGGCACCTGT